>NW_024350319.1:6402594-6599826 GCF_902729225.1 Pteropus medius | reverse complement strand
TTAGAATATACAGATAATTTAAAGTTAGACCAGGACTGGAAATTTGTGGATTATGGATTGTAGATCCTTTTTTAGTTGAAAGCTATGTTATTATTGGGAGCAGTTAGATTGATTTAGACAAGATTTTTCTAGTTTATTTTGTGAATGAATGTAAAATAGAATGTGAATTATTCTGATTATTTAATACCAACACCATTGTCTTTTGGCTATTCTTGTATTCCTTGTATATTTGAAAAAGTATAATAAAAAAAGATGATTTCTGGAAAAATCATATGCAAAAGCAACAATTTAGATTTATTGTGGTCAAGCTGAACTATATAAATTGCCTCCGGGCGAAAAAAAATTCTCCTATGTAAATATGTAAGGTAAAGGAGTAACTCGTGAGATAATCTATGAGAACATTTTACATGTTCAAATAACATTGAGAAAGGTCTACTGTTTCTTTCCTCTTGAGGACCCTCCATATATTTTCATGTCCTAGAATAACTAAAGCTGTTTAAGTTTTGTAATGGCAATAGCAACCAAAATCCAAAAAATTATTTTCTTTTCTTCCCACAGAAAACCTATCCGTATGCCCCAGAGATAGTGTTCTGAGAAATTCACTTTAGAAGATGAAGGTTTGTCTATGTGAAATCATCTGACTGAATTTAAAATTCGGGCTAATCTATTTTACATTAAAATCAACAAAAATGCATGTTTCATTCATTCTTTCAGATTCTAGCTTTACCTTAGGTTTATATGTGATTTATAGGGAGAACATCTGATAATATATGAGCATGCAAAAGCTCTCACACCTATATCTTCAGATTTTACCTTTGTATAGCCAATGGTGACCTCTTCAAAGAGAATAAAGAGAGTGTGAGCTCCAAAAAAGGTAAATTTGAAATAGTTACTGGTGTGTGATTGACAAAAGTCAGCCTTTAGCATATGAATCTTTTTTAGAAGGTGGATTTTCCTCTTAAAATCCACATAGAAGGTCCCCAGTCTTCACAATATTAAGATAACCAAAAAGTTTAGTGATAAGTTTCGGACATCAGAGCCTCTGCTCAAATAACTCTACAAATCTTGAAAGAAGCTCTCCTTCAAAACAAGATTAATCAGAATATTATAACTAATGTGCTACAAAGGATAGCTGTATAGAAACTACAAAAATGAAAGGATGCTTAGGCATAATTACAGTTGTACACAGGAAAGTAACATAATGTAGTAACAATAGCAATGGATTTTAAATCAGGAAACTGAGGTTCAGATTCTATGTCTGCCAAATACTAGCTGACAAAATTTGGACCAGTTAACTTTTCAGGACCTCAATTTTCTATTAAGTAGGAGGGACTGGCAAACAAATACCAATATGACCATGATTATGTTTAGGATCAACTTCAAGAAGGCATTCGAGAAAAAGCTGTCAACTATAAAGCACAATACAACTTGAGCTGTTTATTGTTCATTTTTTGTTGTTAATTTAAGCAGGAAAAATTAAGGTTAGTTATAAAAGATAACACATTTTACACCTTCTCATCCTTGATGTTTGACCATATCATTGACTTAAAACTGTTAGGTTAAATCACATTATCTCAATCAAAAATAAAATGTACTGGAGTCTTTTGCTTCTTACCAAACGAATGATCATCTAAGAAAACAGAGACAGTGAGCGACCATTCAAAATCATTCAAGTATAAAAGATATATGTTTCTGCTAAACCTGCCAACACCCAAATGTGGCATAATAATCAAAATGAGGAATACAGGTAAAATAATAGTGCAGAATGTTTTAAATGATGTGAGGATAATTGCCTCATATGTAAATATTACTTTCAATCAGCAGGGGGTTTATTACTTAAATTTGTGCAGTAAATATGTTATAGCTATAAAACAGGTTTTCCTAGTCAGAAAGGGATTTACATCTAGAAGTAAAATGGGGGTCCAAAAACACAAGAAGACTGGAAATAAAGAAGTATCTAATCTAATGAGAATACAGCTAAAATTGTGTATTTTTGACTGTCTTCAAGGATACTTTTTGTTTAATGTCTTCTGTTTACAAAAACCATGTAAAATAATTTCATGATACATCTTTGAGTTTTTATTATATACATAACATATTTTGGTTTGTTTCTTGCCCTCAATGAATATATAATCTATATATATGTGAAAGGTAGTTTCAATAAAAAGAATTAGGCCAGAACACAGTTAAAAAAAATTATTTAAGAGTAAAAGAGTGCAAAAGAAAAAAGAGAGATTATTTAAATTATAACATCTTATATACCAGATTTTTTAGAATACTGTGCTTACAAACATTCTACATTACTGTTTATAAAAATGTACTATATATGAGGTTCAGAAAACATTCTCACCAAAGTCAAAAAAACAAAGGGTCTAAACTAAGTGTGCTGTTAACTGTCTTGTATGACCTCTGGACCTTCATTTTTACCATCTTTAAAAATGACAGATATGTTTCACCTTGGGCTCTAACTCTGACTCCTGTGAGCATGCCTAGAGCACTGTGTTGAGGAATCCAAGACTTGCCCTAGGGTAGATGCAAAAGAAAGCTGCAATAACATGCTTTTACCTAACAGTTTTGTCAATTACAGAATCCAGAAATGAAGAAAGTAGAGCTGCAGCACAAATATCACATAGTTGCCAAAATGTCTAAGGTGCACGTAGCCAAAAAACTCTGTGGTTCCATAATAAATATTATAGAACTTCAAAAGTAATCAGAAATCACTATTGTAGGCATATCCAAGGAAGGTTTCCTATAGCTAAAGGAAATTAAGCTGAAATTGAGAATGAATAAAGTTCAGAAAGGCAGAAAGAGCTAAGAATAACACTCTATGTGTTAAATACAACAATGGTCACAAGAAATCTTAAGGAGCACCAAATGAAGATTTATATTCAACGTTTACTATAGATAGTGGTTAGTTTTCAGGCTCTGGATACAGATTATGTGATATCAAATACTAGTTCTATTGGTTCTGTGGTCTTGAATTTGTCTATGCCTCAGTTTACTCATCAAGAAAAAATGAGAAAATAGTAGTACTTATCCCAGAATAAATGGATTAAATAAAATAAGAGAATTAAGTGAGATAATAACCTCTTAATTAATGCTAGTTATAATTACTTCAGATCGATGTTAAGTTTTATGTAGGAAATCAATAAAAGTTTGGTAGATAAAGCTCATTTAAAGTCAGATTATGAAGTGTTTTTAATATCTCATTAAATAATATTTTATCCCCCTTTTTTAGTGTTTTTCACATTCTGTATTCCTGAGCAATAGACATTAATAGTTTTGCTACAAAACCTATGTGTGTTTAAAGGTTCTTATAATAGTGAGGTTGCAGATCACTAAAGGTTTTTTCACTTACACAGGTATAGTTTATTTCAATAAAAAAATTATAAAGGGAGAATAATTAATAGCATTTAACAAATTTAATGAAAAGCATTCATTTATAAAATTAAATTCCTCTTGTCCCACTATATCCACCAGTTAGACCTTTATTTGTACAAGAGTAGATAAGAGTGTGTAAGTTCATAGTATAGGCACGGTGGGATCCAGTCCCAGTTGAATTATTCATTTCAGCAGCTCTAAGTTACCCAACTTTTCAAAACTCATAATTTTAATTCTATGACAATAATTTATCCTTCAGATATCTTAGTCATTCTACACATAATTATCTTCCTTCTTCCACCCTATCATCCATTAATTTATTTAATTTTACCCACTCTACTAGCCTGGTTCCATCTTTTATCCTTTATAGAATAAATCATGTACTTCTTCCTCTTTTACTCTTCTATTACATCCCTCTGGTCAAATCTTAAACAAAGATCAACCCAACTGACAATATTTTCTTCTCTGAAAGCCAGGATGCAGGAGAAAAACCATACAACCACACATATTAGTGCCAATACAACTTTATGCTTTAAACTTCAAGTAGATTGTTAACATAGCCTGTCTTCTTTGTCAAGCCACTTTTCTCAAATCCCTATACCTTCACTTCACTTCTAACTTTACTTAGCAGTTTATCAAATCTTTCACTTAACAAATAAAGATAGGAAGGCATGAGATGGGAAAATATGGAACTTCTTATTACAAAATTTTCTTAGTCTCGTCTCCTTCCTGTCATTTCCATTTATTTTCTAAGGCCACTTCCTAGAATACACTCCCTATAACATCACTACTTTTTCTTCAAAACTAAAGTTAGGATATACTAAGTTTTAAATAATTGTCTCAATTTTAAACTTCCATAATATACTGTTCTGATGGGTAATCTTTTTGAAAAATGTACTGATTTTGTGTGTGTGTGTGTGTGTGTGTGTGTGTGTGTGTGTGTGTGTTTCCTTTTGACATCCCCCTCCCCTGACAACACACACTAGTCTCTATTCATTTTGAAGGCCGAAATTGTGGTTTTATTATCTTTCTTTCCCTGGGGCTTAGCATAATACTTGCCATATACTAGAAACTTAAGAAATATTTTTGAATGAGTAAATGAATAAATTTTACTTTGTGAAGATTCTTAATTCTGCTATATATGAGACGAGTTAAATGCTATAATGGCTATCTTTTATAAACAATGTTCTGTTTCTTCTTTTCCTTTAGAATATTTTCAAAATCCTTGGTATTTAAAGTACTGTCTTCCTACCTATGTTGACATTACCTGGGAGCTCGTTATAAATGCAGAACATCAGCCTCCACCTTATATTTATCAAATGACTCTGCATTTTAATAGAAGTGATTCATATGCACATTCAATATTGAAAAACATTGCTCCAAAATATATTTAAAAATCAAAGTCACTTGGGAATATCCATCACACAGGAAGCTTATGAGTAGAGAGAGTGAAAGCCAAAGCAGTTGCTGAGACTATTATTCAACAACAATCATTATTTTATAATATCAGGTACTATTCATTAATTCATTTAGTCAACAGATATTTCCCAGAACCAATTATGTGCTAGAAATAGTTCTAGGAACAGTGTTAGGAAATAGGAATCAGAGAGTAAAATAAAACAGCATCAGAGAACTTACTATATAATAGGCTGTACTTTTTGTTGAAAAGTTCTCCAGCTGTTTAGAACTGTTATAGAAGAGCCATAGTTAAATTAACTGAATAAAGAGGCTTCTTTTTTATCAGCATATCAATGATTGAAAGTGATAAAAGGGTAGGGGAGAGAGAAACAATATTTTCGTAATACCAGGTATGATGGTTAATTTTATATCAACTTGACTGGGCCACAGGGTGCATTAATATTTGGTTAAACATTATTTTGGGTATGCCTTCAAGGGGATTTCTGGATGAGTTAACTTTGAATAAGTAGACTGAATAAAGCAGATTGCCCTCCCCAATGTGGCCAGTAGATTTCATTCAATCCATTGGAGGCCTGAACAAAACAAAAGAAGGCTGAGTAAGAGAGAATTTGCTTGCTCTGTCCAACTGTCTTTGAGCTGAGGCCCTGGCCTTCTCCTGTCTTCAGACTCAGACTCGGACTAAAACTATAACATTGCTTCTCCTGGGTCTCCATTTTGTCAACTTCAGAGCATGAGACTTTTCATGAGATAATTATATAAATATAGATACAGATATAGATATAGATATGGATAGAGATGTAGATATAGATATAGTTGATAGAGATGAGAGAGAGAAATATATATATATCATATTGGTTCTATTTTTCTGGAGAACCCAGAGAGAGAAATATATATATCATATTGGTTCTATTTTTCTGGAGAACCCAGACTAATAATATAGCAGGTAAGCATAGTTCAGTTGTTTTCAAAGAAAATGTTGTATAAAGATAATAAAATTAGCCAGTTAAATCTTTTGACAACCATTTGAATAAAATTAAAATATGAGGTCCATTGCTTTTAACTTCTTTCTCTCTTTTGCAATGTACCAACACAACAGAGCAATTCATGCTGGACAAAGACTTTACAAAGAAACAATGTTGATTACATTTATATACAGTGTTTAAGTCTGCAATGTCTAATATTGTAGCCACTAACTTTCTGCAACCATTTCTATTTATATTTCAATTAATAAAAATTAATCAGATAAAAAAATCAGCTCATTAGTTGCACCAGCCACATTTCAAATACTTAATAGCCATATATGGCTAGTAGCTGTCATAATGAACAGCGGCAATATAAAACATTTCCATCATTGCAGAAAATTCCATTTAAAAGTAGTGATTTAAATCATTAATGGGAGCATGGGCACTAACAGCTTTCTTTGAAAATGTGGTCTGGTTTAAAATCTGAAGAATAATGAGTAAGTACCTCCAAATTTATCTTGGTATGCCTATATAAAGTGAATATCTCCAAATATCTTGGGCTTGAAGTGTAAAAAATGAAAAAAGCAAATTGTGTAATATAAATTGAGCCGTTTTTTGATGTCTCAGTTATTCCTTACTAACTGCCCACATATTGACATCATCTTTCACAATTTTATCAAAAGTGATGAAAGGAGTAAATATTAAAATTATAAATATGATAATGATGTACATTACTTAAACTTATGCAAGTGTTATATGCAAGTTATCAAGACAACTTGAGAGTTTTTCAAATATTCTTTGCCTTTTAATAATGATGGTTCTTGTATATTAATGAAGGAAAACAACATCAATTGTCTCACCTCCTTTCTTGATCCAACAATGTCAATATTATAAAGTATCCCCTTCAGGCTTCAAAGCTTGTAAAGTAACTTATAGAATTTGGACAAAGGAAAACAAAGAACACATTATATAATTAATTATAATTTTGGGAGGATTATTTTTTTATTTGTGAGTACAATGATAATTAGTCACTGGAACCTTATTTCAAAAAGTGCAGTCAGCCAAATGAAACTCCATTTCTTTCTTATTGAGCAAGAATAGATAGACAGCAACAATCTCTATTTCATTACATTTCTAATATAGAATGAACGATAATTGTTAATAACTTTTTAATAGTTTCTATACCTAAGTGTTCTTTTTTCACTGTAACTTACCAGAATTTTTCTTCGTAAATTTTAGACCACAAGTTTTCTACTTACCTATTATACAAAGTACAGTTACAATTCTTAAAGCCATTCAATATAGATATTATCACTGGCCTCTGTCTAGACACTTAAATACTCATGCCTTCTTCTGTTGTATTTCTCAAGAACTCACTACATTTATTTGTTAGGCACACTGATCTCTGTTATGCTCTTCACTTCCAGGTTCTGCCCTTTTATTACCCAATCCAGCTACAACAGAAGGAAGACTGACAACTTTCATTTAACTGTCAGGTCCTTTTGGGGTCCACTAACTGCAGTAAAATGACTCTACGTTGTATTTAATGAACCATGAAGATAGTGAAATCGTTTATTAAAAAAAAGTTTTCATGCTGTTAGATCAAGAGGCTGGTGTTATCTTCCATTAAAGCTGTTTAACAGCCCACAACAACTGCCAGACAAAGGGGAAAAGGTGAAATGTCAATGTAAGTGAACTACTCACCTCCCATAATGAAGCATCTGTTCAAAAAATATAGTGTTCTCTCCTCCTAAGAAACTCACAAGGCAAAGGTGAAACAAGCAGTGAAATGAAGACTCAATTAAACAATACATGTTCTAATTAGAATAAGAGGGGGAAAGTAGGTTAGAAAGAAATAGAAAAATAATGGGAGGTATTTCAGTAATTTAAATATTGTTCATTAGTGAGAATAAAAAGAAGTGCACAGTCTACCTACTGTTCCAGCAATTAGGTTTCACATAATTTGGCAAGAATAATATTAAGCCGTGGATGAATCTTCTGTTCGTTTTGTATACACAATAAAATTACTATATCATTTCTATAGTATATTGGAGTTTGATCTCTCTCCCAGGAATTATACTTTCTTCCTTATGCTTGGACACTGGCTATTAGTTTAAAGGAGGGAAAAATAATTATTAAGAAAAGTTAGCATGGTTATGCTTTATAAACATAGACACACTCTTTTATCATGAAGACTTTAACATCTTAAATACATTTTAATTTTTCACGGTTTGTTCACTTCATCTTAAAGCTAAAGTAAAGAGTTCATTAATTTCCTAATACCAAAAATGAAAGAATTATATATTTAGTTTAACCTATATATGTTTTAATAAATAAACTGGTAGCTGATAACTAGTAATGCTACAATATCCACTGATCTACAGAAATTGCCTCGTTGGTCTACCTACCTCAGTAGTTAAATTTCACTACTTACAGGTTTGATTTTTGGATTATAAAAGTAAGTTTCTGGAAGACATCTGTTGGAATATTGCTACTTTCAAGAGATATAACTTACCAAGTTAAGCTATCACCATACTCTTGTATGGTGATAGCTTAACTTGGTAAGTTATATCACCATACAAGAGTATGGTGATAGCTTAACTTGATAAGTTATATCTCTTGAAATAAATTTCAGAAAATTGTGGGGTTATTATGAAGAAAACAAACAGGCTACAGAAAAAAGGTGGAAGCAGGGCCATCATTAGCCTGACACTGGGAGACTAGACAGATTTTCACTTATAATTGATTCCTTAACTGAGTGCTGTCGTGCAGACCACAATCTACACAACCTTGAACCACATGTGATAACTCCATGTGAAAGGATTGGTTTAGGGTGTGAGGTGCTTCAAGACAGATTAAACTTGAGAAATGCTTCTAATGGAGTTGCAAGGATGTCAGGCCTTACTAACTACAGGGAATTGATACCAAGAATTTTCTTCCTTCTGTGATAGGACAATAAATGGGATAACTAATTTGGCAGATAAAAAAGGTATCAAAGATTGATTCTGTTTGGTTTTATTTTGTTTTATTCTATGTCACAATTTTGCCTGGGGCTCACTCTGTGGATATGTGTTCTTTTCCTGGGGAGTTTTTACTTCAGGAGATTTATTTTGAAGAGCTTTAAAGCACCCTGGCATCCTTCAAAATGATAGTATACAGAGTACACAGTACATATAAAAACTAATGATAACTTGTTATTAATTCGAGTAATGCATTTTAATCAAATCAAAGTTTTTTGTTTTTTTTTTTTCTTATAAACATGTCTGTGAAGTATCTGCCCTTAGCTTGCCAAAACGAATGAAAAACATCTCTTATTTTGCTTATAAGGAAAAGTCAATGCTTGGGGCTGCATATATCTCTCCATTTGTATTATAAGTTTACATTAAAGGAACTTTCTCCTTGGAGGGTGAGAATTGACTATTACTTTAAAAAAAAGAAAATGAAAGGTATTTTGTAGGTTTGTATGGAATATGTCTTACCTTTTAAATACGCATCCAGGGATTTTATGGACTATGTTGTATGTGACAGAAGTTTATCATACCATATAATTTAAGCCTGACTAGTACCTTAAAGAAAAGAGATTTGACCCAAAATTTTTATGTCTATCAAAAAATGCAGTGCACTTAAAATATCTCTTTAGCTTTTGGTTCGAATAATAGAAAATGTTTGTTTTTGGCCTCTAGCTATATAAATATAGTCAATGTTATTTGCAGTTTAAAATTCTTTACAAGAAAAACATTCATCTAATTTATACTGAATCACTGTACAATAGGCTTACTAGTACCACAATAAACAGCTACTATATATTCATCAGAAGTTATTATTAATCATCAGTTTCTTATAATGGCTATGCTTATGTATTTCTAACAGCTTCACTCTATCAAAGAAGTAATTGTGGACTGAGCTAAAAATTTCATTAAGTGACTGTTTTTTAGAAAGAACACTTTGTAAAGAACATGCAGATATATGCACACAGGCAATATATAATCGCCTTATTATTTCATTGCCATAATTCTCTTTTAGAGCTGGCTTTAGATATTCATCTTTAAAGTTAATCACATTCGAGAAGCTTGAGATTTATTCCCTGTTAAAGTGTATCAAAATATCATATAAAATAGAAAAGGCTATTCAGAACGCAATTTCTGCTTTAATTTGAGTCTCAGTCTTTATACTTTTTAGTTTTATGCAAACAAACACATTGAAGGGGATATTCTGAATGTCCAATGATGCATTTTTACCCACTGAATTAATGGAGCCAATGAAGGTAAGATTTTTTTTAAAGTCTTTTATACATTAATGAGATAAATTTGGACAAGAACAAATAATTTCATTTCATTGATTTAACTCATACCTTTTAGTAAATATGGAAATGCCACTTTCCAAATCACTTTATATATAAACTACAGACCAACTCTGTAGTCAACATCCTGACAGCTACCATTTGAAAGGTTGAAAAAGATATGATCTAAGCTGTGCTTCAAAATCAGCTAGTCCTCAACTATAAAATAAATGGCCAGATAACATACAAGGAAGTTTGTATTCAATTCTTAAATTTAGAAATAAATACAATGGTATGAGAGTTTAAAGAAAAAAAAGATCAGTGGGTCTGTAATCATTGGGAATGGTGGGTAGATGGCCATCAATTAATTAAAAGAGGTAGATGGCCATCAATTAATTAAAAGCATTTTGATGGATATAAAGAAAAGGCCTGGCCAGAAGTAAAGATTCAGAAGCAAGAATCCTTCTAATGTAAAGTGCTGTGAGGGATAATAAGATGATGGGCCAAATCTTCAAGCAGTTTGGTAGTTTCCGTCTTGTACCAAGAAGTTGTGAGACATGTGACACAAATGAGAAGAAGAGAACCCAACTCACCACAGAAAGCGAGAAGCTGACAGGGTGGGGGGGGGGGGGAAGAGAGAGAGAGAGAGAGAGACAGAGAATTAACAACCAAACTCTCTATTCATTTATTCACAGCCTAATTAAAAAATAAATTAAAAATAAAAAATTAGAATGAGATATACCAGTAAGGAAATACCTAAATTTTCTTTTACTGCTAACAATACATTTTTGAGTCATTTTCCTACTTTTCCAATGACTCCTTTATCACTGTTTTTGTTTTACTTCTCTAATAATCTGTACAGTTTTTTTCGAAATTTGATTCTACTCTTTCTTCTTGTATTTAGTCATTCTTTCTTCCTAAGACAATCCAATTACTATTATTTGGTAAATGTTCATTTCTATTCTTTTATTAATGATTCTTTATTTTTTTAATGAACCTCTAATTCAGCACCTTCATTCAAGCCCTAGTCTAAATGTCTACCTAGTGGATGGTTAAATTGGAAAGAATTCTTCCATTTGGATAGGCTCTCTTTTTCTCTAATGCACCAGGTATAAAATGAAAATTATTGTATTTCCCCAATGCGATTCAATTCCCTATTTTTTAAATTTTTGTCGAACAATTTTTTATGTTATTTTTATTTTCTATTTGTATGTATTGAATCATATTTTCTTATATAATATATCACTAATTAATTTATTATACAAATGGTGGTCTAGGCCTGCTCAATACTAGTCATACACACAACTATCCATACTCACAACGTTGTATAATATAATGGAAATATGACAATTTATTAAAATGTTCTCAAGATATTTCTTGTCAAAAAATAAACTATGAAAACATGAAAGTATGACTTTTTAAAGATAATTTTCTTATTTCAGTGGCTAGTTTGATACAAAATACAAGGAAATGAACACCTTTGAAAAGGTCAAAGCCCACAACAAATGTTATATTCATATAGACTGCCAGTTAGAGACAGTCCTAAATTTCAAAAACTTGAGTGAGATCAACTTTCTTACACTTTGGAAAATATTTTGGTACCCTTTTAAATTATGGTATCAACTCATCTAACATAATAATTCTCAAAGTTTGCTAAACAATAGATCAATCATAGTTAATATCACAGAATATTTCGAAATATTAAAACATTACATCAGGATCAAGGTCTCAATACTTAATATGTTTACAGAAAATAAATTTTCCACTTTTACTGCATTGTTTTAAGGACATTCTTACACACTAAGCAACATACTATTACAGAAACAAGTGGGATAGTCATCCAATTTGGCTTAGGTCACCTTCATTTTTTTTTGCACATAGTACTAACAAATGTAAATTTGTAAACACTAATTCTTGGATTTGGGTTTTATTTTACATAAGAGTAATTGGTTCTCATATTGCATTGAAATTCTCAATGCTTTCAAATCAAAAATTAGGGCCCCTCTTAGAGAAATTGTTCTATATTAATAGGTTTTATAAAAGCAGGAGAATTTTTTTAATCAATTATGTATGTAAAAGGAAAACAAAATTTTGTTGATAACTTTTCTTCTTCCCTGTTGTAGTTTTTGTCAATAAGACTATATAAAGGGCACTTTTATGGAAAGAACTTTATTGTTTGTGACTGTGTACTGTTGAGATCAAGCACTATGGGAACTCAAAATGGTGTCAATGTTTTTTAAGTTCTCAAACTCAAGACAAAAGTTTGGCATATTATCTATTTTTCTCACAAGGTCAAAAATGTAGTCATAAGATTCCTTTATTTTTCCCAAGAGAAACACGTTAAAGTGAAAGATAAACACTGAAAAATATTAGTAATATAAAAGTTTAGCCCAAGAGCAGAGAAAAGACTTGATAATAAAGAATTGAACCAAAACAACAACCAGACAATTCTTCAGTTACATGGTTTTATTTTCATAGTCATTTAGATCTCTCTCATATTTTCATATATCTGAAAAACATGTATGTACCTAACCCAAGTCCCCACTTTTTATTTTAGCATCAATATGTTGTCTCTTAGGAAAATTAACTAGACTTGATTCATAAATTAACATAATTAATTAGCCTTTAAAGCTTGAAAGCATTTAAGTCTTTGTTTGGACAAATGTATACTACTTTGCAATGCAATACTCTCTATGCGATAAATGATTTCTCGTTATTAACCAAACCAACAAAACAGTAATGAGTTAGTTTCAGCTCCAAAGAAATCTGCAAAACCCTAGCCAGATGTGCACAGTGAACAAAACATTATGTTTTCATAAAAGGACTGGGAAATCCTTAGCAATGAATAGAACCTTGGCAGTTTACACTGCTCATTAGGAAACAATGGCCAATGCCCCAGCTGGAAGAGTAGCCAGTTGAACTAACAATGTGGGACTAAAGCATCTTCCAAACAAAACAAACCATGCATGTCCTTTTAGCTAAAGTTATAAGTCCTCAATCAATGAAACAAAGCTCTAAGCATTAAACGAGGACTTAGAAAACATTTTTATTATAAAATAATTAAAAATTAAAATTAAAGAGATGAATTAGAAACTCAAGGATATAAGAAAATGATTAGAGAACGTAGAATCTTTATTTAAATGTTTTTAAATTTATAAATAGGTAGGGCACATTGAAATTATTTAGACCATATAACAAGAGACCCTAAAAGGGTATTAATTATTCATTTCCAAATTAAAAAAGACTAGATGCAGGATACAAAATCAATTTATAAAAATCCATTGTGTTCCTATATACTAACTATAAAATTTCAGACAAAGAAATTAAAAAAAATAATTTATTTGGCAATTGCAACTAAAAGAATAAAATACCTAGAAATAAACTTAACAAAGGATGAGAAGGATTTATACACTGAAAACTATAAAACATTATTTTAAAAAATTGAAGACACAAAGAAACGGAGAGATATTCTGTGTTCATAGATCGAAAGAATCAACATAGTTAAAATATACAGATTTAATGCAATCCCCATCAAAATCCCAATGTCATTTTTAAAAGAAATAGAACAAAAAATCATCAAATTTGTATTGAATCACGAAAGACCCTGAATAGCCAAAGCAATCTTGAGAAAAAAGAGAACAAAGCCAGAAGTATCACACTGTCTGACTTTAAATTATACTGTAAAGCAACATTAATCAAAACAGCATTGTATTGGCAGAAAAACATAGACAAATGGAACAGAAATAAACCCACATATATACGGTCAAATAATTTTTGACAAAGGAGTCAAAAACACAGTGGAGAAAAAAATTCTCTTCAATAAATGGTGCTGGGAAAATTAGAAAGCCATGTGCAAATGAATGAAACTAGACTGCCATCTGTCACCATACATGAGAATTAACTCAAAATGAATCAAAAGCCTAAATATAAGACATGAAACTATAAATTACATAGGAAAAAACAGGTACTAAACTCATGGACTTTGGACCTAGAGAAAATTTTATGAGCTTGACATCAAAGGCAAGGAAGGTAAAAGCAAAAATAAATGAATGGGACTATATCAACTATAAAGCTTCTGCACAGCTTAAGAAACCATCAACAAAACGAAGAGACAACCAACTGAATGGGAGAAGGTATTTGCAAACAACGCCTCCAATAAGGGTCTAATATACAAAATATGTAAAAAACTCATAAAACTCAACAACAATAACAACAACAAACAAATAATTCAATTAAAAAATGGGCAGAAAGCCTGAACAGACACTTCTCTCAAGAAGACATACAAACGACCAACAGATATATGAAAAGATGCTCAACTTCACTAGCTAGTAGGGAAATGCAAATCAAAACCACAGCAAGATACCACCTCACAGCTGTTAGAATATTTATTATCAATAAGACAAGTAATAACAAGTGTTGGAGAGGTTGTGGGGAAAAAGGAACCCTCATACACTACTGGTGGGAATGTAAATTGGAACAGCCACTATGGAAAACACTATGGCGGTCCCTCAAAAAATTAAGAATAGAGTTACCATATGACCCAGCAATCCCTCCAAAACATTTGCAAACATTTATCTATAAAGATATATGCTCCCTGATATTTATTGCAGCAGTATTTACGATGGCCAAGACAGGCAAACAACTGAGATATCCTTCAAATAGAGGATTGGATAAAGAAGATGCGGTACTTATATACAATGGAATATTACTCAGCCTTAAGAAAAGATAAAATACTGCCATTTGTGACAACATAGATGGATCTTGAGATTATCATACTAAGTGAAATAAGTCAGACAGAAAAAGTTGAGAACTATATGATTTCACTCATATGTGGGATGTAAAACTGAAAGCAACAAATGAACAAGACAAACAAACAAACAAAACCTCAGAGACACAGAATACAATTTAGTGGTTACTACTGGTAATGGAAATGGAGGGAGGTGGGAGATCAATAAAGGTAAAGGGGGTCAAATATATGGTGACAGAGAAGTTTTGACTTTGGGTCAAATCTTGTTGGTATCTTGTGGTTTTGATTTGCATTTTCCTACTGGCTAGTGAAGTTGAGTATCTTTTCATATATTTATTGGTCGTTTGTATGTCTTCTTAGGAGAAGTTTCTGTTCAGGCTTTCTGCTCATCTGACTTTGGGTGGTGAACAGATGACGCAATGTACAGATAAGGGATTATTGAATTGTATACTTGAAAATTATATAATTTTATTAACCAATATCACCCCAATAAATTTAATTTTTAAAAGACTGGATTAATACTTTATAGATAAAGTTAGATTAATTTTTAGGTATTTTTGACATATCCCAGAGCTTCATTCTAATACTGCCCTTGGTGAACATGCTTTTTTTTTTGCACATAGTTAACTTCATTCAAAAAATGCACAAAAATCCCTTGTGAAAACACATTGATTTATTAATCTCTATGACCATCCTATCCTTACCCTTGTACGAGCATTACTATAATCAGTATTATGCATTACTTTGTATCATATACTACTTTTTTCATTTTACAATTATGGACTTATTGTACTATGTCCCTATACATATTTAACATTTTAAAAATAATATACTATTCTAAAAATATAATAATAGTTAATAATAGTTTGGGAAGTTATTCTAAATTTTTTCTCTCTGACCCATGACACACAAATCTATTACAGGTTTTTCTATTTTACTTCCTACAAAGCTCTCTCAGATTTGCCTTGTTCTGTTCATCCCAACCCTCACTGTTCCTCAGCTAGATTCAACATCAACAATAAGAGCATTGCAAGAGTTCCTTATCTGCTTGTTTTTGAGGTCCTGTTTGTCAACCCCTCAAATCCATCTCTTGCTCAGATACTAGAGGGACTACTTATATCATAACATCTAAAAGGCCTTAGATTGTAAATACCAATATTATTATGAAGAATCTAGATGGTAAAAAACATACTGTCACTTAAAAAATACAACATATTCTAATCTCCAAGAATGTTTATTTAAAATTTTTTAACTTATTTAGACATACATAGTTTGTTAATATTTCAATCTTGTGTATAAAAAGTACACACAAGAACAGTTGATTACAGAATTCCTAAATCAGCTTCACATTTATAGTCCAATCCTTCTCAGTTTCAATTGAGCTTACAGTTTTGAATTGGAGTTTTCTATTTAGTATGTCCCCTGTGACATCAAGAGTACTGGCAGTGCAACATTTAAATCTTAAAATCTTAATTGAATTTTTTGTGTCAATTAAAAATGAGTGAGGCAATACATAGTTTTCAAATATTTTTTAGTGAATAACTAAGCAAATACTGTCCAAAAATAACAATACTCTAAATCCAGAGGATAAACATGGGAATTAGATTATTTAAGTGAGATAAATCTTGCCAGTCCCATTTCCTAGACTAAATTTCACTCCATTTGACCGGGCCACTGTTGAGACTCTCATTATATGTGTATATAAACCTCTAGTTTCTGTAAAATAGTTGCAGAAATATGTTTTTCTTTATGCAAGCATGATTATTTCCAAAAATAAGTGTACAAATAAACTTTTTATAATTTAACCCATATATAAGTATGAAAAGAATTGTTTGGTATATTTTAAGCTGGCAAAAAGTCTCCATAAAGAAAATCATCTTGTTTTGTAAAATTTCTTATCTATTTTGAGAATACAAATATCATGTGTGCCCAATTATTAATGGAAATTATATTATAAGTTAACATGTAAGTTACTTCATTGAAATAAAATGTTTTAAAGAATTTTTATATTTTCCATATTTTAAAAGTTAAGAATAGTATCATATCCAATCAAATATTAAGTTTAAGCTTTATTATTCATGGCAGACTATTTTCTTCCTTCTCTCCTTTGTTACTTTTTTTGCTGGACTAAAATAGTTAATAGTGTCTATTTTAGTCTATATCATTTAATGTCAAACATATGCTTTGAAAGTAAAACAAACATTGAGAGTTGTCTGATGAAATAATGAATTATTAGTTAAATTTAACTTCCATAGTTAAACAAAAACATCATTCACACCAATAATGATGAAACTAGCTTATAAAACTGTGTTGCCAAGTTTTTAACTTTTAAAATCTTGACTCTTATGTATAATAGCATATATCTAATTACCTTTGAAGGAAAAGTTATTTTTAACAGATGATGCAGTTAAAATCACTAAAAATGTTGGCAAATATCATCAGTTGGGAATTCTCAAGAGATTATTTTCTCAAAGACTTTGAAATTATTGAATTAATATATGAAATTTTTTTTTAGTTACAAAAGCCTTGCCAGTTTTTTTCCTGGCATAGCCCAGAAAAGGGATTGGAGTTAAACAATTTGAGTGGATATTTAGTATTTTAGTATCTGATAAAGATTTATCTGACAAATAAATATACAAAATAAGTTAATTGGAAGAGAATTCGGAATCATAAATGTGAATAAGGATATTAATGATGCAATTAGTTAGAAATAATAAGGGGCTACAAACTAGAATCTAGCTAAGAAAATTTATATTATGTATATAAATTATATATAATAAATAATATGTATAAACATTGGTAACTACAGGTATGAGTATTCAAGGGAAGATATTTGAATACATGGTAAAATTAGGTCAATTGGTTGCTGTAAATTGTTAAAGTAGAGAAGTTAAAGGTAGTTCTATTTAGGGAAAAGATTACTTCAATTCTCTATATATTCAACTTTTTCATTTTTTAATGGCAACATTTATGATTTTAATTTACAAATGTTTACATACTAAGTGCTAGAAGCTCAAAAATTAATAATATGTCCAGGTAAAATTTCTAGCAGATTAAACAATGGTTCTGGTAAAATAGATTTGAAATTAGAGGGTTTGTAAATAGTAAGAAAGCTAGACTAGTCAAATGATAAACAAAGATAAGATGAAAGTTTTGATAAAATACTGAAATACAGAAGACAAACAGTAAGAATAGAAATAAAGATCATTGCTTTTGGCAGAGTATGGGCTCCACGACATAATAATAGTGTAACTGTTCTGAGCCTGAAAAAATACATAAAATGAGGATAATAAAAAAGTTTGAGACTCAATCTAGATATTCCACTAAAATGTTAAGCATGGTATTCAGAAAATAAACTTTTGAAAATTATTAGGTTATTTGACAGAGGTTAATTTCAGGAAAGCAGGAAAAAATCAAGTCAGATTTTATATTTATATTTACCAGATTTTATATATTCATATTTACCAGCTATTATATTTAAATAATCTATTAGATTATTTTAAAATTCTTTTTTTAATTAAATTTATTGGAGTGATGCTAGTTAATAAAATTAGGTTTCAAGTGTAAAATTCAGTAATACATCATATGTATATTTTATTCAAAAAATTGTCATTATTAGTGGCATTGCTGAAGATTAGGAGGTTTTATAGGATACTTGTTCAGGCATAAAAGTTTTTGATATGTGTCATAAGATTGGTTTAATACATACAATAGAATATACTAAACCAGATAGCTGCGGTAGTTTTACCATCTCAGTAATAATAAAAATTTGGAGGAATAAAAATCAAAATTAAATCAAACTTCATCTTGAAATATTTCTGTAAAATGCTGTTAGTATTAAGATGTTGGCTCTGTGGCCAAAGTATCGAGCTTTAGTACTTTAGGTTTCCATTCTGACTCTAAGGGTATTAATGGTCAAACTATGATAAATAAAAACATTAGTTTGCAATTCCTCCTTCACAATTCTACCCACAAAGACTCAATAGCTTAAAATGCTCATTATTTTTTCCATCATTAGGACATAATTATCTCTAATCATGGAAATTCTGTATTCTCTCCCATAGCATCTTTATCAAATTTTATTTTCAAAATACTTAGAAACTCAACTGAGCTATATTAATGACTTACTGTTATGTTGTAGAGAGTCGTACTGAAGTTTCTCCATTTCTTATCACTTGAAAAAATGACCCATCAATCATTCCTATTTAAAAAAGAAAAAAGGAAACTATCATCCTATATTTAAGCTTGTTTAAATTATAAGTTGTTTGACATATGCCAACAGGTTAACATTTAAGGATGGTATGTCAGCTTTCCTCACCGTCGTGTTTTGCCACTTATAACTAATAGAGATGACATATTCAATGATATGTCCTTTCTTAATACAAAAGACAAACTTGATCCAGAATAATCAGCAATTAGACGAGACACAATTTGATAGAAATTCCATATTTTCACATTGTGTTCTTCTTGGTCATTTACCATATTCTACCTTGTATTATAATTTTCCTGTTTATCTACCTCTTAATATTAAATAAAAATTTTAATTCTTTCATCTATGTTTACATCTAGAATCTGCATAGTCAATTTTTGGTACATTTGTTGAATGAAGCAAGATATTGTACATTCATATTCATGCAGGCTGGCAGTTTACAAACTAAGCTGTGTGTTCCTTGAAATCAAGAACTACGTATTTCATTTCTGTATTTCTGGCATCTCAGAGACCGTTTGCAATAAAAAAATGAATATTATTTTCAGAATAATTGAGTACTTTGATGGGAATAAAACACAAGTCTTTTGAAAGTATTGATGAAAGTTGAAGTTCCATAGGTAGATTAGATAAAATTTGAGGTTTTAAATGCCACATAAAAGACTGCAAATTTAGAATTGTAGAGATTAATTAATATTCCAGGTATGCCACTTAATGGATATCATTAGTCTAATAACCACTTTACCTCTATTAGCCTCACTTTTCTCCATTAAAATGAAGAAGAGAATCACATAGTTGGCCATGTGTTTAAGGTATAAAATACCAGAAGTTACTTCTATTCAGGCAGTGCTTCATTCTATTCTGGGGTCATTGGGCATGTGATAAGATCAGTGAATACTCGACATGAGTATCTTTACTTACTACCTTTCCTTTAAAGTTTGTCTTCTAATCAGATATGATGTATGTGAGATAAAACACATAAGAGATTATCTAAATGTATGAAAGTTGATGTTGATAAAAGTGCTTCAAGCTATTCTCATATTAGTACAAAGTGCCACTCAACCATGAAAAAGATTGAAAAGAATAAGCCTCTTGCCTGGTTCATGCTTTTGCCTGGATCCCTAGAATGTAATTCAACACTGGGGACTCATTAGTCTCTGCTTTGGGCAGATTAGGCACTCAGATCAGCTTTCTTGAGGGAATATCTATTTTGTCATGTGCATACACAGTCTTCATCACGGCCATTATGTTCATGGACTCATTAGGCAAGAGATATGACTTTGAGAAAAAGCACACCGTTATCCACAGGATGGATCATCTAGTCTAGCAGACTGTTGACACTTTATACCAAAGTAGACCTTTCCCTAATGGGAATTTAGATAAGACATTCATATCTCTATATTATGTCCATTCTAAAAAGTCACCTATATTCTTATTTTCCAGATCTTCTTGGAGAATACTCCTATCTTGCATTTTTTTCCAACCAGTTCATTAGCCATCCCTTATAAATCATTGCAGATGCATATTTTAGGCCATCTTTCCTTTTTTAGGAAGTGAAACATTATAAAAATTTTCCTTCACTAATGTTTTCATGGGCTGTCACTGAGTCCAGCTGTAAGTAGTGGCAGTCCAATTTCAGCCAATACCAATATATCTTGAAGATCTAACAGAAAAACAGACTCAAACTTTTTTTACTCCATTAACTGGTCATGGGAAACTCCCCATGAGGTCATATCTATAGTTGAGGGAGAGTCAGTGAAGCAATAGGAGCAGGTACCATGGGAGTCTAAGCCATCTGTTTATACACTTTATTTGTGCCTTCCTAGACCTATGTGGCCAAGTCTAATTTTCATTTTACAATAGAATGTACTGTGCACATCCAATTTTATGGTTCGGTGGATCAGATCATACAATTCATGATGTGCAATACAAATTGCATAGTTGTGGTACCCCTTGAACAGGTGTTCACTCTACAAACTACCAGTAACAAGGCAGAGCTACATTTCAAATGGAAAATAGTTATTGGTAGATAAATGCATGGTTTAACAGGTCTATGCTGTTATCCATTTATGACAGCTTTCCAGAAGTTTCATACAACTATACCATCTACCACAATATTTCCAATACCATCGGGTCTGCTAGGTTGTAAAGCCCAAGTGCCTGGGCAATTTGAACCATAATCTAGAACTAAAGGACACTTTTTTCTTGCTTATAGGTCAATTCAGTGATGAGCCTTATAGGTAAATCAGTAAATGAATCAAAGCAGCATTCCCAAATGTGGTGTATATTATCTTCGAAATATGAGGGACATTAAGTTGTGCTTTGTTTGTGTCAGGGGTGTAAGGTAAAGCAATGTATTTTACACTTTAAAGTAGATTGTCTTTCTTAGCTCCCAATGACTAGACAAGATAACTAGACTAGAAATCTTACCTATGGGGCAGGCTTCTAAGGCACCTAGAGCTCTTGCTACTTTCTGTCCTATAAGCATACTGTTATCAATGTAATGGATGAACATGATGTTCTATAAAATATCATGAAGCTCCACGTCTCTACAGCCTACAATATGACAGAGAGAGGGGCTTTGACATAGCATAAAGCAAGACTATTTTACCTACTATTACTTATTTTCTATTCTCCTAAAGATAAGAAGGAAAAGCATTGTTTCCGGGTCAGAAACTGGATAATGGACACTAAGAACCATGTTAATCAGCTCCTATAAAGGTACCACCTTTAGAACTGGAGCTGTAATTGGCATCACCATCTGATTGCATTTGGGATCATTCACAGTCATGTCCCATGACATACCTGGCTTATTCAGTGGCCAAATATGGAGAGAATGAGATAGGAATTACCACATTTTTCTTTTTATTTTAATTTTTTTCACTCATCTCCCAATCCCCTTCTTTTGGCAATCATCAATCGATTATATCTATGGGTCTACTTTCTTTTTTGTTTTGTTTATTCATTTGTACTGTTTTTTATTAAATTTATTGGGGCGACATCTGTTAATAAAATTATATAGGTTTCAAGTGTACAATTCTATAACACGTCATATGTATATTGCATTGTATGTTCACTACCCAAAGTTAAAATTCTTCGTGTCACCATGTTGGACCCTCTTTACCCTTATTTGCCTCCCCACTCTCTTCTTTCCCTCTGATAACCACCCAACTATTGTCTGCGTTTATGAGTTTTTGTTTGTCTGTCTTGTTTGTTTATTGCTTTCAGTTTTATATCCCACGTATGAGTGAAATGATATGGTTCTCATCTTTTACTGTCTGATTTTTTCACTTAGCATGATAATCTCAAGATCAATCCATGTTGTTACAAATGTTTTTTTACAGATTCCAAATCAAATATAAATGAAATCATACAGTATGTCTTTGTCTGACATATTTCACTTAGCATAATACCCTGTAGGTTCATCCATGTTGTCTCAAATGCCAAAATTTTATTCTTTTTTTATGGCTAAGTAATATTTCATTGTATATATGTACCTCATCTTCTATATTCTTTCACCTATCAATGGAAACCTAGGTTGCTTCCATATCTTGGCTATTGTAAATAATGCTGCAATGAACATAGGAAGTGAAGTATATGTTTTTCCTAGTGTTTTTATTTTCTTCTGATAATTACCAAAAAGTGGAATTGCTGGGTCATTATGTACTTATTCCTATAATTTTCCCCAGGGATACAGTATTGCAATTTCAGAAGGAGGTATAGGTGGTTGGGTTATTTCAGAGACTTATACTAGGCCCTTCCTATCATAAAAGTCCTCACACTAGCTGGGGAACTCATGTGGTTTTCCGCCAGGTGTTATAGATCTATATGCTGAGACTGGAAACATAACAATAGGATTGGTCTGTAAGACTGACTTGAATAAAAATTCCATTGATCTCTTGACTCTATAAATCCTCAGACCAATGAAATGCAGTGTTTTTCAGTTCTCTGGAGATTAATATCAATTTAGAGACAATATATTTTATATCCTAGAAATTCAGAGTAGTATTCATTGCCCAGTGTGAAGCTATGCTAGTAAATGACCACAGATTCCTCTGGGGAAAGCCAGAAAAAAGATTCACAGGATTTACTTGTAGCCAAGATAGGCACAAATGTGTTCTGTTGCAACTGTAAAAATGTATCTTAGGTGGAATAGTTATGAGAAGGATTAGAAAGGAGCATAATTTACCTCAAATATTTTTGACCACGCTTCCCATACTGACAGTTTTGTAAGGTATAAATCTCGTCATTCCAAAGTGAAATCTATCAGCCTACATTGTTGGGCTCCCTAGCAGCCAGGATGCATTTGAGTGACTTGAGTTTGACAATCATATGTCAATATTCATGACTTTGATTTAGAGATGAGTTTTATGGGGAAAGAGACATGCAATGAGCCATCTATGCTTTTTAATAGACAATTTTTAGAGCGGTTTTAGGTTTATAGAAAAAAAAAAAGCAGAAGGTACAGGGGTTTCCTGCCCATACACATGCATTGCCTCCCTCATTATTGATATCCCCTACCAGAGTGGTACATTTGTTATAAATGACGAACTTACATTCACACATCATTATCATTCAAAGTCTATAGTTTACATTAGGGTTCACTATTGGTATGGTATAGTCTGTGGGTTGGTGTGTGTATATATATATCTATATAAATATGTATATATGTATATGTATTACTATAGTATTATATACAGTAGTTTTGCTGCTATAAAAATCTTCTGAGCTCTACCTATTCATCATCCCTACCCCAACTTGTGATCATTTTACTATTACCATAGTTTTGCTTTTCCAGAATGTCATATAGTTGGAACCATACAGTATATAGCTTTGCAGATTGGACTCTTTCACTTAGTAATACACATTTGTTTTCACCATGCCTTTTCATTGCTTGATAGCTCATTTTTTTTTCAGCACTGAATAATATTTCATTATCAGAAGGTACCACATATTGTTTATCCATTAACCTTCTGAAGGACATCTTGGTTGCTTCCATGTTTTGGCAATCATAAGTAAAGCTGTTATGAACATGCATGTGCAGGTTTTGTGTGGAATAAGTATTTAGCTTTTTTGGTAAATACCAAGAGGAGTGTTAGCTGGATATGTAAGAGTATATTTAGCTTTATAAGAAAGCGCCAAACTGTCTTTCAAAGAGGCCGTACCATTTTGCATTTCTACCACCTATGAATTGAGATTTCCTCTTGTTCCACATCCTCACCAGTATTTGGTATTGTTAAGTGTTTCATATTTTGGCAATTCTAACAGGTGTGTAGTGACATCTCATTGTTGATTTAATTGGCATTTCTCTGATGACATTTTATGTAGATTATCTTTTTATGTGATTATTTGCTATCTTCGTATCTTCTTTAGTGAGCTATTAGTCTTTGGACCATTTATTAATTACCTGTTTGTTTTCTTACTGTTGAATTTTTAGTGATCTTTGTATATTTTGGATAAAAGTCCTTTATCAGATATGATTTTTGCAAATATTCTCTCCTAGTCTGTCGTGTGTCTTTCACGTATCAAAAAAAATTAATTTTAGTAAACTCTGGTTTATCAATTCATTATTTCATGGTTTGTGCTTTTGTTACTATATCTAAAAGTCATCATTCAACTCAGGATCATCTATGTTTTACATGCTGATTATGGCAGTGAAAACATATTCTCAAATTGGCAGCTGGTGTATCAGATTCTAATTTAGTAGTGTCTGAACTGTGGTGTACTTCTGTCACTAACAGAAGTAGTGAACTTCTGTCACTAGCAGCTGTGACAGTTCTGCGGTAGTCTCCTGAGTTAAAGCTTCCTGATTGTGGTAATGGCAGTGGCCTTGTTGAGGACTAGTGCTGCAGTGGCTAAAAGTGATTCCAAGTCTATGGTCATGCCACCCTGAACAAGCCCGATCCTGTCTGATCTCAGAAGGTAAGCAGAGTCGGGCCTAGTTAGTACTTGGATGAGAGACCACCTAGGAAGACCAGGTGCTGTAGGCATAAAAAATAAATAAATAAATAAATAAATAAATAAATAAATAAATAAATAAAGAGGAGTTGTAAGCTGACAAGATCGTTGCAAACTGTGAGGTCAATCAAGGGTTGCTTCGCCTAAAAAAATATATATATATATTTATGTGTGTATATATATGTATATATATACATATATATAGATAGATAAGTCACTGAATCATGGGAAGGCTGAGCTTTCTGGGATCATATATATATGTATATGCATACATGCATGTATATGTGCATGTATACATGTATGTACATGTACATGTATGTGCATGTATACATGTATGTATATGTATGTATGCATATACAGATGCATATATGCATATATATATGATCCCAGAAAGCTCAGCCTTCCCATGATTCAGTGACTTATCTATCTACCCCTAAATAATGTTCTTTCAGCTTAAATTTGAGTGGGTTCTGTTAATTGTAAGTAAGAACACTAAATAGTAAGGCCTATGTTTTCCATCACTCCATATTCACTTAAGGGCTGAATGTGACGCAACAGTGATTTAGCTTACCACATGATCTGAAATAAGGTTAGATTGTATTACTATTTGCAAGTTCTATTTGAATTGGTAATCATATCTTTTTGACATACTTTAGGAGGTGTCACATTTATAAACTGAAGCATATTCATTTAATATAAATATCAGGTTGAACTCAAGAAAAGTTGGAAAACTGGAAAGAGTCAGCCTAAGTAGAATTATGATGGGTTTGAGCATTGTTTTAAAATACTTGAAGAGATGGCATATAGAATAAATATACCTTAAATTTTGTGCTTTAATGGACAAAGAATTAATAAGAAATTCAGTGAGCTGTGTCAGTCAAGGATAGGCACAATTTCTAATTCCTTACTCAATATAATCATAGTGTTTCACATAGTACTGAAATATAATATACTTGCAGAAATATCCTAATTAAATTAAATATGGCTATATTTAGAATTAATATAAAATTAGATCTTTCAATAATTTTTGCAGCTGTTTAAGACAAACTGCTGTCCCCAGAGAGTGGTTCCTGTCACTGTACATTTAAAAGCTGATGCATAATAATTATTTACTGGTGATATTATAGAGTAGGTACCTACCCTTGGTAAGCTGTGTATTAGATGATGTAAAAGCACCTAGAGAGGAGGCAACCAACTCTTTGACTCCCTACTCAAGTACTACTGGAGATTTGTGAGATAATTGTTGGGGAAATCTTGTCACAAATAAATCCTACATGCCTCCTATCCCTGTTATCTTGTTCATAATTCAGACTGTGAGTATCTATAGTTATCTACCCTTACCTGTCTTTTTACTGATATATATGTTCTGTATTCTCACACAACATCACATTGATTCTCCAAATATGTTACTAAATTCTCCTCATTTTCTTGACTGAAATGAAACAAATAAATTTTCTGTACGTCACATCTTTAATGCATACCACCCCCTGCTCAGTGTCCCAAATGAGAATCTGAATTCTTTGATTCTTTTATATCCCTTACCCACATATTAGTCATGTCCTATCTATTTTTTCCCTTGTAAATATCCCTGGATACTATTCTAAACTCCTAAAATCACTAGGTCAATGCATCATCATTTCTTACCTGAATTTTAGTGCAAGAGTCTTTGAAGAGATCTATAACTAATTTTGCCACAATAAAAACAATAAAAATATAAAAATAAAAATAATAAAAAAAAGCTTTCTAAAGTGTAGCTCAGATCATCTAACTCCTTTCTTTCAGAAATGACTCAGATATGTAAACCTGTCATTTTGGTAATGGTCATATTGAGACTCTATTGCTTTTACCTGTGAGAAAGTTTTAAATGCAAATGTTCTTTAACCAACTGTATGAGGTATAGTTGGTATACAATAAATTGCACATATTTTATGTGTACAATTTAATAAATTTGACATATGTATATGTCTGTAAAACCATCCCAACAATAAACTTTTGAACATATCCATCGCCCTGAAACTCTTCATGCTTCTCTCTAATCTTAACTTCCAGTATATTTCTGCTCTTGCTCTACTCCCACCTTGGCATGGCCTCTGCTGATTTTCTTTATGTCATTCTCAATTAGTTTGAATCTTCTCAAATCTAACATAGATGGTATCATACTCTATACTCCTATGACTGTACTAATTTCACAGAGAATAAATATTTTGGGACATATATATGCTGTTACATATATCAGTAGTCCATTCCTTTTTATTGCTGAGTATGTATAAATCTACTATGGTTTGTCCATTTGCTTGTTCTTATTTGAATTGCTACTGATTTGATCTATTACAAATAAAGTTGCTGTGAATATTAATGTCAAAGCCTTGGTATGAACATATGATTTCATTTCTCTTGGGTAAATAGTTAGGAGTAAAATGGTTGGATCATATGGTAGAGATATATTTAACCTACAAGTATCTGCTCAATTTTTTTTTCTAAAGAGGTAGTATCATTTCTATTCTTAGAAGGATTGCATGATAGTTCCAATTCTTCCACATCCACTCCAACACTGAATATGTTCATTCATTTAAAATAAGTCTTGAAATCATGTACTTTTAGTTCTCCCAATGTGCTATTATTTTATTAAGGTATTTTTGCCTAACTGAAGATCTTGCATTTCCATATCTATTTTAAAATTTATTTTAACAGTGTTTTGTAGTTTTGAAAGTATAAGTTTTGTACTTCTTTAAATTTATTTCTAAGTATTTTACTAGTTTTGATGCTATTATGAATCCAACTAATTTTCTAATTTCACTTTTAGATTGTTCATTTCTTGTGTACAAAAACATAACTAATTTTTGTAAATTGACCTTTTTTGAGATCTATAATTTACTTTTTATTTTTTATTTTATTTTTAAAATTTTACATTTTTATTTTTTCAGTTATAGTTGACATACAATATTATATTAATTTCAGGTGTACCACAGTGATTAGACATTTATATAACTTAAGAAGTAATCGCCCCGATAAATTCTGACACGATACATAGTTATTACAATACTACTGACTGTATTCCCCATGCTATACTCTATATCCCCACAAATATTTTGTAACTACCAATTTTTACCTCTTAATCCCCTCAATCCTTCTCCCATCCTCCCACCTCCAATCAGACAACCATCAAAATGCTTTCTGTATCTTTGAGTTTGTTTATGTTGTTTACCCTGTTCTCTAATTCTACATATGACATTTGTCTTTGTCTGACTTATGCAACTCAGCACAATACCCTCTAGGTCTACCCATGTTATTGCAGATGGCAAGATTTCATTCCTTTTCATAGCTGCGTAATATTCCATTGCATATAGGTACCAACTTTTTTATAACCATTCATCTATTGATGGACACCTAGGTTGCCTCCATATCTTGACTATTGTAAATAATGCTGCAAGGAACATAGGGATTCACATGTCCCTACAAAGTGTTTTGGGTTTCTTCAAATAAATACCCAGAAGTAGCATAAATGGGTGTTTCTTTGTCTCTTGTTATAGCCTTTATTTTAAAGTCTATTCTGTCTTGTGCAAGTATTGCTACCCCAGCTTTTTTTTGTTTCCATTTTCATGAAACATCTTTTTTCATCCCTTTACTTTTAGTCTGTGTGTGTCTTTCAATCCGAAATGAGTCTCTTATAGGCAAGATATGTAAGAGTCTTGTTCTCATATCCATTCATCCGTCCTATCTTTTGATTAGAGAATTTAATCCATTTAATCCAATAATTACATATCTAGCAACAATTATTTGCTAGTTAAGTAATTATTGCCATCTTATTATTCATATTTTTATCTTTTTTTTTCTCTTTCCTTCTTCTTAAAGAAGTACCTCTAACATTTCTTGTAATTCTGGCTTGGTGATGATGAACCCCTTTATATTTTCTTGTCTAGAAAGCTCTTTATACATCCTTTGATACTAAATGATAGCTTTCCTGGGTAGAATAATCTTGGTCATAGATCCATGCTTTTCATCACTTTGAATATTTCTTGCTAATCCCTTCTGGCCTGCAAAGTTTATGTTGAGAAATCAACTTACAGTCTTATGGGAGCAACCTTGTAGGTAACTAACTGCTTTTCTCTTGCTGCTTTTAAGATTCTCTCTTTGTCTTTAATATTTGGCATTTTAATTATAATGTGTCTTGGTGTGGGTCTCATTGAGTTCATTTCATTTGGGACTGTCTGCACTTCCTGGGCTTGTATGTCTATTTCCTTCATCAGGATAGAGAACTTTTCTGTCATTATTTTTTCAAATAGATTTTCAATTCCTTGTTCTCTCTCTCTCCTCCTTCTGGTATCCCTATGATGTGAATATTGATATGCTTGATATTGTCCCAGAGGCCCCTTAAACTATCCTCACTTTTTTGAATTTTTTTTCTTGTTGCAGTTCTGGTTCTGTATTTTCTATCCTTGAGTAAACTTTGGTGATTTTTGTCTTTCATGAAGTTTGTTAATTTGTCTATGCTGACAAATTTATAGGAATAAAGTTGTTCATAATAATTACCTTGAATCCATATAATATCTACAGGATCATGTTACCTCTCTCATTTCTTCCCCCCACAACCCGCCCAACCTGGTTTAGCTAGAGGTTTATCAACTTCATTGATCTTTTCAACAAACAAACTTTTGGTGTCATATTTGTTTTTTTTTTTTTAACTTTAATTTGATCATTATTATTACTTCCTTCCACTTTAGGTTTGCTTTATATTTTCTAGTTTTACAGGGTTTTGTGTGTGTATGAAACTAATGTCATTAATTTGAGAAATTTTCCCCTAAAATAGGTATTTAATGATATAAAATTTCCTTTATGTGATGCCTTAGTGTATCACACATTTTATATGTAATGTTTTTATTTTCATTACATTGAAAACATTTTCTTGTTTTCTTTTTAATTTTTTCTTTGACCTTTGGTTATTTAGAAGTATGATATTTAGTTTCCAAATATTTGGAGGTTTTTCAGAGATATTTCTTTTGTTGATTTTTAATTTTAATCTGTAAAAAAATTGATTTTTTAAAAATATTTTTGCATATCTACTTAACTTTCTGTACATACACAATGTAGTTATAACTGTTTAATGTCCTTGTTTACTAATTTTAACATCAGTATTAGTTCTGGAGCAGTGTAAATTGATTGACTTTCTCTATGGGTAGTATTTTCCTGCCTCTTTGAATGTTAGGTAATATTTCATTGTATGACATACATTTTAAGTTGTAATAAATGTTTTTTTTTTATCAGTATTCTTAAAATTTCTTTTGAAACATGATTAAAATCCTTTTAAACAGTTTTATTCTTCTGGGGCTTGCTTTAGGACTTGTTAGAAATTAAACTATTGCTCAATCTAGACCTAATTATCTCTACTACAAAGGCAGGACCTATTTATATACTCTCCACTATGTCTTAAGAGTCATGAAATTTTCCTTTCTGTCTGTTAGAACAGGCAATATTATCAACTCTGTGTTAGTACCAGGCACTGGTACTAACCCTTTTGTGTGGTTCCTTTGCTGTAACCCTTTTGTGTGGTCCCTTTGCTGAACACTGGTAGTTTCTTTACATGTGTGTATACATCAACAGTCAGTGGACTACTTGAGAGGGCTCTTCATATCTTCTCAGTTCTCTTTCTAAGCAGATGTTTCTCTTCTGAACTCTGCCCTTCAAATTCTAGTTGACTTGATCTTCCCAGACTCTCAGCTCCGACACCTTGACAGAAAGAGTCTGCTGTATGAGTTCTTTTCATATCCTGGAAACTATCTCATAGTAGTAATCACTGTGTTTATCTAATTTGCTTTCCACCTCTCAGTGATCACTGTCATTCATTATTTGATGTCCAGTTTCTTAAAAAAACATTGTTTTATATATTTTGTCTATTTTTATTTCAGGCAGGAAGAAAAATTGAGTTCCACCTTTTCCAGAAGCAGAAAATGCAAACATTTTAATTGAAATTTTATAGAGTGATAAATTGTATCAAGTATTTTAGTAGTGAACAACTCATTGAGCCAATTTAATTGCTTGATCAATTTCCTATTAAGTACTTAAACAATTTCCATTTTTTCTTTTTATTTTACTAAAATACATTTCACTAGGATTCATTATTCTCTATGTATATCATAATTAAGTTTTGATTTATCAATAACTCTATCCCTATCCAAAATTAGCTGTAATAGCTTCTGCCACTATGAGTTTCATTTTGTGCCATTATTTATATTAAGTCAAATTTTTATATGTAAAATTATGTTAGAAAAATTAAATATTTTAATCACTTTTTATTCATTACTGAATTTGGTTAGTTCATTTGTAGGCATTGAGGGATGTGCACTTGTCATTTCAGTAACATAGATGAATGACTGATTATACATACCTATCGTTTTAACTTATCCATTAAGATACAGTCAACAATTCTGGGAGAGAGAAAACCAAATTATAAAGGAAGACCAAAAGATAGAAAGAGACAATGAGGAAGAAAGGGGAAGATAGAAAGATATAATGAAAGAAAATTCTATTTAATACTGAGTATTCACTTCTAAACTTTGAATTATAGACAGAAGCCATTCCTTTGGTAGAAAGTAGCTAAGGCAACATAATTTGTTTTGGATTAAAATCCTACAGTGTTCTCTGTTGATCTAAAGATGAGGTCCAAATCATTGACATGGCTTAGAAAGATCTACATTATATGGTCCATTCTTTTTCTTTCGGACTCTACTCTGATTCTGATCTTCTCACCAGAGAATTCATTTAAATTTCCCTGTGATATCTCACATATTCAGGCCTGCTATGATTTTTATTTAATTATTTATTTTTTACTTTGAAAATTCTATCCTTGTTTTCCTTTTGTTGATATTTTCTGTTTATTCCACAGGTCTTAGCTTAAAGTAATTTTCTCTAGAAAATTGTCCCTACTGATAAGACTGGCTTAAGTGTCCCCAGTACATGTCACTACAGTACTTTACATTTTCATATAATATTAGGCACCACGTTATACTGTGTACTGTGTGATATTATTTTATTTCTCTTTCTGAATTCTGGAATCTAAAAGGGCATACACTCGTCTTTATCATTGAACAGTTAGCACCTAATGCTGAAACTGGCCTACAGCAGATCTTTAAAAAAATATATTAAAGTAGCTTCTCATGCTCATATTCTATGATATCATGATTCTAAGACTGAACTAATATCTCAAGAGTTGCATTGTTAGGATTACATTTTATTATTACTCAATTTCTCTCCTAATTAATTTAGGTAAACTACTGTGAATGTTTGCCCATAGAAAATCTATTTGTCAAAAAAGACACTTAACTTGTTAAAGGTAAAAAGTAGTTCTTGTCGTTTTAATTAGTGTATCTTCTTTGGATAGCAAAGTGATCTATTAGAATATAAAGTATGGATTTAATGAAATGGTTATTTCCAAAGGATTCTCCCCTTTGGCACATATTTATTAGGTTAATCACTGTTCCAAAAATCTGCATATATCTAAGACTGTGCCATTGCTTTACGTTCAGAGGTTTCTAACACAAATGAGTATCTATGACGTCGATGTATGATTTACAAAAAAGCTGGTAATTTAAGCTATAAATATACAAAAAGAAAGAAACAATGTAATTAGAAGAAAATTAACTCCCAACATCTCTAAAGCTTAAAGTGTGTTCCTATTTCTTTCTCAGTAAGTCTCATTTTCACACACCCATAATTCTCAGTTACCATTATTCATGAAATAATGAAGATGCAAAAATAATCTTATGAATGGAAGATTAGAGAACCAGAAAGTATTTATTTATTTATTTTCTTTTGGTCTTCAGGCATCCATAATATATTTAACTGGATTAAATCACAATATTACCAACATATATTTAACTCAAGTCCTCAACACCTCAAAGATCTCATGGTTTCTCTAATATTCTCTGTTGAAAAACCCCATAAGAAATAATCTGGGATTCAAGATTTTTACAGCTAAAAGACTGATGGTGATTTTGTTTGTTTTAAATTTGGAGGTATACATTTCTCTAACTTTTTTCAATTATATTTCTGAACAAAGCTTTAGTAAACTAAAAGTAAAGTTTTAATGAAGGCAGTCCAGACATCAGCCAACATATAAATATTCTTTTGTGAGGGGAGATAGGCACTGAACCTTCCTGGTTTCCTGAAACCACTTCTCAGAATCAGTTATATTACTGTGATACACATAAAACTGGCTTTTCTGAATAAGGGCATCATGAACACGAAGTTCTAAATATTGAACTTCGTGTTTATTATCTGTTTTAGTTAATGGCTGAATTCTGACATCTGGAAAATAAAAGCAGTATTGCTGGATCCTGTATACTTATAAACTATTTTTATTGTGATATTTCTGGCAACACACATGCATATTCATGGCTTTGGAAATGCTTCCTATTTCTATAGATTCCTACCTCATTTGCAGGTGTGATTATAGATTCATGAATGCAGCTAATCACTTTTAATATGTACAGCAATCCAGCCACTGCATTGAAATTTTCCTTAATTTTTTGATGAAGCTATGGCCTTGGAGGAAGCTCACTGAATTGTATAACCAACAGTAGCCTTCAAGCATAGTGAAAGCGGTACATAAAAGTTGGTTCATTTGGAGTTTACTACTGATTACACTTAAAGACTCTAGAACTCTCCCTTATATCCTCACTGGCCTCAGCCTATCTGCCTTCTGTCACCCTCCCCCACCTCACACAAACACATTCCTACACTTTCACATTTCCTACATTTTCCTTCTTAAAAAAAAAGAAGAGAGAGCCTTATTTCCTCAGTCTAAAATTGATACCTTCTTCATTTCAAGACCAGAACGTTTTATCTTCTTTGGGTTAACTAAGATTTTGACTCTGTTTCCATAAAGTGCAACCAAAGCTATTGCAAGATGTCTATAAAATCATGACCTCAGTTTGTTTCAGCAATTTATTTCTTAATTTTACCAAAAAATATATAAACTTATCTTTCATCTCTCTGTAGATTTATATGGAGATTAAACTTGATTTAGTGAGATTATCAAAATCTTAACACAGGGGCAATGAATGGATATTTTCTTTTTCTTTTTTATCAATGCAACACATTAGAATGTTTGAAACATTTGGAACTTTTAGAAAGAAATATGCCCCAACAAAGTAGAAATCGATGCTCTGGTGTGAAAAGGAAATGAAATATTTTCTGTGATTGTATGACTTTCTGACACTAATGGACCCAAGATTTTAGAGATGTTGCTTCTCCTGTTTAGTGCTGGGCGGCACCTGACAGTACTGCTGCCAGAGGAGTCACAGACACCCCAGACTCCAGGCTCATTAAAAGTAGCTTGAGGCAAGAGATGTCAGTCTTCATAATTAAAAGGCTCTTGTGACTGCTTCCCCAGGTGCCGTTTCCAGAAATCTCACCTGCTTGCCTAGGTAACTCAACTTGGCTTCTGTTTCCAGCTTTTTGACAAGTACCTTGATCAAGCCATACTTGTCCATGGTTTGTCTCCATATCTATGCCTCTTGAATTCCAGTATTCCCTCAATTCTTCTCTGTACTCTCGTCTGGTTTCAATCTTACCACATCCCTTATCATGCCAGACATGACACCTCCAACACAAAATCCCACACAGAGAAACAGAAAGGTTATACTCACGAATTTGTAGCCCTTTCATTTCTGTATAATCTCATGGATTTAGAGACTATTCTTGATTTTTCTTTTTTTCATTTAAGGAGCTGATTTACTAATTTTTTTCTTATGTTCCTGACACACAGAAAAGCCAAAGTATTTTTATTGTTGTTATTATTTTTGTTATTATTATTATTTTGAGATGAGCAAACTAGAACTAGAAAGGTGAGTAATTGCCTCAGAGCCATAGAGCTAGAAATGATGGAGCCAAGACTTGACTCCAGAGATGGAATGTTAAGAAACCTTACGCTCAATATGTTTTTGCTGAACTGAATTCGACTGAGCTAGTCAGAGAATGTCAATAATAGAGAGTGAATGTTAGTCAGAAAGGAAAGACAGTAAGCAGGAAGTTGGCATCATCAAACTCTGTCAGCAAATAGTCAGGACCTGGTCACCAGGCTGTAATTGCATATTAGAATTAGTATCCTTGGGTTGGCATGTTGGGTAAGTTGAAACTGGCTCCTAGGAATTTACATGCCGAGCAGATCAATTAAAGGACTCAGGTACAAAGGTAAAAATAAGGTAGATATTAAATTTCCTAAATAGAAATGAGGTAAAGTCTACTTAGATCACAAAGGCTACTATCTGATGAGTCTCGCAGATTTGAAATAGATTTCTTTGAGCCCTCGTGCCTCAGATCAGAATTTGTCATCAGAACTGGTAAGAATGAAACTGTATTTGTGGAGAAGGAAGAGTTGAAAACACTGTTAACAAAATCATTTTGTACGATATTATAGAGGTTATCTACAAGTTATACCACACCAACTAGAATGCAAGCTCCTTTGAAGCATCAGCAGTCTCACTCAGAGCACTTAGCTCAGAACTTTGTCCATGACTAGTGTGGAATAATTGCAAACTTAAATAAATGTGCCAAAACCTGTGGTATTAAGCTGCTTGGAATATCTCTGAAGTATATCATAGGCTTCCTTTTTCCCTCTTTTATTTTGCAGTACAATGATTTCAGGCTTTGGGAATTGGGAAAATCTTATAATGTTTATTATTGTGAGGCCCAAATGACAAAATAGAGGTAAAGCACTTAGTCCCATACATGACTTCTAAAGGCAGAATCACATAGTGAGTACAAATATGGACTTGAAAGATAGATTTGCCTGGGTTCAAATCATGACTTCACATTTAGTAGCCATTAATATGACTTTGGGAAGGTTGTTTGAAATTTGTGTTTCCCAGTCACCACAATTGTGAAGTGAGAGTACTAAAAGCATTTCTCTGATTGCTCTGAAAACTATATATATATATATATATATATATATATATATATATATATATACACAGACACATACACATGCACACACATACATATATGTATATGTATATGTACGTGTATATGTATATTTTTAAAATGTATATGTAGTAAAGCATTAAGTGTCTGGCACATAGGTCAGTAAAAATTATTACAATATGCAGAGATAAGATAAAATAAAATAAAAAGAATAAATAAAAAAATAAAAAGAATATTATTTTCCTGAAGAAGAAAGTAACTTATTTTTCTCATGATCATTTGTAATGCTCATTGCTAAAACTATGTATTAAATGTAAAGAAGCCCATAAAAAAACAAAAATCTCATCTCTTGAGAAAACTGATGAAGACTTATTTACTTTGCTATATGAACAACAAAGTAAACACAGGGGGGTTAAATATCTTTCTTTGGTTCATTACTACTAACCTTTGCAAGACCCCCACACAAATGGCACCATGGACAATAAAACCTTTCACGAAACTTTATGACTTTCAGTGTATGGGAAAAATAACTATTTAATAAGTAGTCATATCTTTCAAAGTAAAAGAGAAGATTATCATAGTAAGTAATACAACTCAGAGTAATTTCTTAAGAAAAAAAGTTAACTGTATATAAATTCTCATATCTCACCCCAGTTTTCCAAAGACTAATTGTGCAAATGAAGTAAAATGTTATTAATTTCTAAAATGTTTATGGGTAATTTAATTCTTGTATTAAAACGTTTGACTAACTTTGTTGTTTCCTCTCCCAAACAAATAAACACCAGGATCTACAGAAGATCAACAACCACCATTAGCATGAAACAAACAAACAAACAAATAAATAAATAAATAAAAATTAAAATATAAACAAATGATAAAGTGAGCCAAGAAGTACTAAAAATTCAAAACTCACATTGTAAACCCACTTTATAAAAGAAATATAAATACACGAAATTGAAAACCGGTGATTCAATTCTCTTAGAAAATGTGGAACGTTTTCAATATGCATAGCTCTCTATATTAGGTAAAATAATGCCCCCCGCCCCAAACATGTACACACTCTAATTCCTGGAACCTGTGAACATGTTACATTATACAACAACAAGGATTTTACTAATGTGATTAATTTAAGGATGTTGAGATGAAAATGATTCCCTGGATAATCTGGGTGAGCCCAATGTAATTTCAAAGGCCCTTACTTTTAAGAGGAAAGCAAGATAATCAGATTCAGAAAAGGTGATGTCACAGTGGAGCAAATGTCAGAGTGATACAACAGCTGAAATGGGGCCATGAGCAAAGGAATGTGTGCAGACTCTAGAAGCTAGAAAAGGCAAAATATGGATCCTTACCTATAGTCTCTAAAGGAATGCAGCTCTGGTAACATCTTGATTTTATCCCAGTGAGACATTTTTGCCTCCAGAACTGTAAGCGAATAAATTTGTATTTTAAGCCACCAAGTTTGTGGTAATTTGTTATAACATGAGGAGGAAACTGATATAATTTTTAATGGTATGAATCCTGTTCATCAGGAATAGATGGTGTGAAGGAAGATGTGCATGTGTGGAATTATAAAAAAGTAATACAAGGCAGAAAGTAATAGTGAGATAAACTGGAAATTTAATTTTTTATTCAGATTTCAGGGAAGAAACAAAATATGTTTATAGTGGTCAACAAAAGAGCCAATTAATCCTGTATAAAATCAAAAACTTTCAAAGTAGATAAAAATGCAATATATATATTAAAACTGAATCTCTGTTAACTGGGGATCTCTGTAGAACTTACATTTATCACTATGAAATTCATTTCAAAATTTAACAAAAGCCTCAACTTATGAGGCTGGTTACTTATTAAGGTGTTAATATTTTCACAAAGAAGCAGACCTAATAATTGAATATGTCTTTTTTATTTTGACAGGTATGGAAAGTGGTTAGATGCCATTGGCTGTCTGTGGTACTTATACCACATATTATAATTAAATTTGTTATTAAAAAAACACTCCTCATTGCAATTCTAATTCTCCAAATCCTCAACACAATTGGCAACTGAAGAAATTTGCCCTTATTTCAAAGATCTTCATGCTAATTTCCAAAATCTATATTAACTTATCATTTTCTGAGGAAGAGTCTCTTCAAGGCAACTAGGCTGATTTGTTGAAAACCAAATCTCTTTGAAAAAATGAATTTTTAACTTGTAGTGCAACTGAAACACTTACATACACATTTGGCAACAAATTGATTCATAGTCAGGTAAGATCAATGAAAATATTTGGCAAATTAAATTGGATCATAAATTTAACTGATTGCATAATTTCTTAATTGATAGGTCTGCTCAGTTCATATGAAGTCACTAATAAAACTGATGTTTTAGACAATGAAGACATACGATGGATGAGAAAAAAAATTTAAGTTTACCTCTGCACCATAGGGAATGTAAATAAATCAGAGCTGTGTATTTAAGGCTAATCAGATGCTGGTTATAACTCGAGGTTTGGGGTATGATCTAAAAGCCTTTTAAATTGATATATATCATATTTTCTATTATTCTTAGTGACAGTTGAATTAGAGTTGCAGAGAATATGTTTTTACTACGGTCATCACCCCTTTTCCAGAAACCTCAAATAAAAATTTTGAATGCTTTGACTAGTCCTTTTGTTTTCTCACCTCTCTTTGTTGGAATTGTAATTTGAAAAATATTTTCAGTCCTCGGCCACTGTAAAAAAGTATAAGCTGAGAGAAGGTTGAATATGACCTGCTAATTTCCTTGATGTTGAGATAGGATAAAAATCATTTGTTTCATACACCTTGAAGGCACATTTGATAGGATACAACTATGTTACAGACGTGAGTCAAACAGAGGTGCTTCCATGCCCATAGGTTCTGAAAGGAAGCTTTGTTTTTACTCATTCTCTGACAGGAAATTGCTTTAAACTCATTACTTAGACCTCAATTTTGATTTTTTAGCTACCACATGTAGTACAGCAATAGCTGCTATCTATAGTAAGTGATTTGGCATTGTTGAAATCCTCTACTCATTCACCTATTGATGAACAATTAAAATACTTGATAAAGCTGTATGATTCTATTGACTTTGAAAACCGCTCTAAATCATGCCCCTGAGACACAGAAAATGTCATGAGTTTTGTGATCCTAAAATTTCTTTTTATAAAATATTGTGGTTTTCATTAATAGACTGTGTTTATGTTTAACATCCCTCATATGTTATTTCTGTTAGACTTGTGTCTAAGTACAATGACAAAAGTAAGAAATTATTAACTATAGTTATTTAGCAGTACAGGCATAATTCTGGATCATAAATCCAGACTAATATAAAACTGTTTGTAATTTTTATATAAATTGACCTAGACATTCTTGATTAATATTCCCTAAATCTTTATATAGTTTATGTAGTTAATCATAACATGATCTGAAATTTTAAATGATTATTCATATACAATTGTGGATTTTAAATCTCAAAGTAGTATAAATATCTAGTATGCATTAAGAAAGCCCAAAGTCAGTAACTTACATAACCCTTTAAACTGCAATGGTCTCAGAATTATAATTTCCTCAAGTGTCATGAGTAGTAACATGGATATAAAGTTAGTAACTTATTTGTATAATATTTACCATGTTTTCACTTATTTCAATACACTCATACAAAAAATGGTAGTAAAATATATTCGTTTCCCATAGGTATATAAATTATGTAATTTTATACATAAGCACAAGACACCAAAATAAGGATTCGAGTTCAAGATTCTTTGAATTCATTACATAGTTGAGGTAAACATGTTGATGTAGCTCATTAAAAGGAATGCAGAGTGGATCATTAAAATCCTTCCAAAATTTATCCATTTAGAGACAGATCCATCTGTACTGACAGTCATTCAGCTACATATTTTTCCATCAACATGTATAAATGTAGCAAGATTTAAATTGTTTTTCTACAATGATAACACAATTTTGTTCTAGTTTCCTGATTGTATATTATATTCTTTCTGAAAATTTGTGTTTGGTCCTTGGAGTGGTAATTGGCATTCATCCCTCATATGTTATTTTATCATGTTTCTTTCTCCTGGCACTGAATTTGGCTATGAAAAATATGATTCTTAGCATCCGGTATTCATATTTTGGGATTATAAACTTGGAGGCATATTAATTTGTATTTAATATGTATGTCTTGTATCTTGACCTAATTAGTTATTTTTTTACCTCAACAGTCAACACAAGAGGTTTCCTGAAATTTCTCTGAAATAAGAGAGGGTAACATTATTAATACTGCCATTTAAAGAAGAATACACTCACATAAAGAGAGATGGTGTCATCATAAGCTAGAAGAAAAAAATAGAATAGAATCTTTAATGCTTTTCATGATTTGCCCACAAGATCATTTCCTCCTGGCATAGATGGCATATCTCAGCAATATGAATCCTCCACTTTTACAAATAGATTAAAATCAATGAATGAAAATACGTTTGCCTGCTTTGCCTATAGGAAACTAAAAGATCCGATAGCAACTCATTATTTAAAAAGCAGTCTAATTATTTTAAAAGACACATTATAAATAAGATATTTTTGAGAAAGAAATAAAGTTTTTCAAGATTTTAATGCTGACATATATGTGAGAAATTAGGAAGTAGAGGACATTATTAAGTAGTTCAGTAAAATAGACACAATGGTAGCAAAAATAGAAATTATGATGGGAAACTGCTAAATTGATATTGAGAGATTACTAGTCAATCTTGGAAACTGCTATCTAGTAAAATTTGAGTAGAAATTTAATAGTTCATTAGAAAAGGTATTGGGTAATCAAAGTTAAAATAGTAACCCCCTCTTCCATAAATATTAGAGTTGTATTATGTTGCATTGTAGTTCCTCTAGCAAACTCTAAGCTTCTAAAAGCAAATTCTAAGTACGATTTCTTTCTCTATTATTGTCAGCATCCAGACTACTACCTTTCAGAACAAGAGACAACAGATATGATTATTAGATGAATAAGTAAATGAATGAATGATGTCAAGTAGGAATATTTTTAACTGCTAATTTTAATACATTACTACTCATAATACACTACTCTCTAGTTCACATTCATCTTGAAAATATATTTTCAAAATATATACAATGTTGCCTGCATGGCTAAAAACACTAAATCTCTGTAACTATCTGTATAACATAATGACAGAGTGTGAGCTCTGAAATGAGACAAACTCGAATTTGAATTCACTACTTGAAACTTGTGAAAATTAGGTAAGTATTTAGCCTCTGATTTTGTTTTTGTGTTAATAAAATAGAAATTAATGCAATAGTAACATTTTCTTAAGACATAATAATTAAATAAGAATTATTAAGTCAAATGTTTAGTACAGTGCCTACCACGTATGAGGCACATAATAAATACTAGTGATTGCTGTTTGCATTTGATTTCTTGCTTGTTTTAGTAACTTCAAAACTATTCCAGAAAAATAATTGATAACCTATAAAACATGTGAAGACATTTTAGAAAGCAATATCACAAGATAACAATGTTAGTAAAGTTAATCAATTGAAATATATCTTGACTGCCTGCCATGTGACAAGGACAATGAGGAATGTCAATAAAAACACAACCTCAACTACAGAAGTGATTTTTACAAAAAATCCATGGTTTACATTCCCTCTCTCTGAAAATCTTCAAAAATGTACACAAAAGATCCATAACTAAATAATAATAGAACATATAACTAAATAATAATAGAACATAATTCCAGCTTAAAGAAGGTCTACCAAATACAACTTGAACCAAGTAGTCCAGGAAAATTCATATAGTAGCTACAAAGAACACTCAAGGAAATTTTAAACATGCGATTTGGAAAAAAAAAATTTGCAGTGTCAGATTGAATGTTCTTAATTTTAAAATGTTAAAATTCATCATGAATATATGAGTTCATAGGCAAAGAAATATTTTAGTAAAAAATTACTAAATATACAAGATGTTTATAATAATCAACTTAATGTGTTTCATCAATAATTTGACAGATTCAGAAGATAAAATAAAATAAATGACATTATGGAAGACTTGAATTACAATTCATTATCCATTGAACACTGTCTGGGATTGATCAAGTATTAAAAATCTGAATAATATACTGGTATAGGCTCTATTCTTTAACCACAGTGGACAATATAAAGAAATTTACAACAAAAATGGAGAAAAAATAATCTAAGCATAAATAATCATTTTCTTAAATTTTAAATAATTCTTTGGACAAAAATACAAAACTGCAATTATGAATTATATTTTAAAGTGTGACAATTAGCACATTTAATATTAAACCTATGAAAAGCAAATAAAATTTTATAAAAATCAAAACATATTTGTACTTCTTATTTTTCTGAAATAAAAATGTATTCAGAAAAAGTAATTTAGAAAAAGGATAAAAAATCATAACTATATAAAACTGAATTAAGTCATTAATAAATATAAATCTATAAATTAATTAAATAAAAGGCAAAACAATAATTGCATAAATAGGACTGAGTGCAGTTTCTTTCACAAGACAATAGCAAACAATTTCAATGAAGGTTTTTAAAGAGACGGCATAAAATGTTCAATATCCACAATATGTACTATTAAAAGAGGGAAATACGAAATGATCACATATATACAAGAAATAAAAAGATAAAAATATTTATGGATAGTAGAATTCTAGTTCTAGCCATAATAGATTAGATAGAACTAAGCTATCCATATAAACTATAAACAATAGGGAGCATAAAATACATATTTAAAAATACAATTCTTTAAAGATCCTGACAACACACTCAACATAGATAAGACATGAAGAGTTAGAATCAGTAAAAATAAGGAAGCATATATGATGAGTTCTGCAGTCACCTTAACTTTTTGCACAAAGCCATTTTTTACAGCATTCAATGCAGCAAATTAGTGCTCAGGTAGAGATGCAGTCTTACAAAACTGGAGAGTCTAGAAATTCAAGTTTGGGGTAACCAAACTGGTGGGGTCCTAAACTTCCTGGAAAGGGGATAAAAACACAAAGTAGGGCCCCAATAATCTGAGTTCAGTGTCCAATTATGTCACTATCCAGATCTTAAGCTAAACGGTCACATGAACAGGCTCTAACAAATCACTGTAGGTGGGAGGCTAAAAAGTCGATTGAGAATGAAGGCAGCTTCTTGACACAAGAGAGAAGGAGTCAGATTCAAGTCACAGGAAGATGGAGGAAAAATCCAGGATTTTTAGGCAAGAACCCAAAAGAAGCCTACATCCGAGAAGTAAGAGCATGCCCTAAGAGAGCTAACTATGCCTCCTAGGACAGCAAAACTCAAGACCAGCTCTAACAAATCCTAAAACTAACCTTCGGTAAGATAAACTATCAGTATTCTATTTGCTAGCTAATAAAAAAGTTAATCTTTTTTGGAAGAATATAATAGCATTCAGAATGGCCAACATCTAAATAAAAACTTACAGCATGATAAAAACAATATCTTATATTAAATTAAAACCATAATAAATAAATAAATAATAAATAGATAAATAAATGGGAAAAACTCCCAATAATTAATTCATTCATTGAAGATATTAGATATGTACTTAATAATTGTAATTGCTATGATTGAGAATTTAAAAAATGACAAAATCAATAAAGAAAAGAATGCTGATAGAAAAATTACAACTTATAAAATAATCAAATGTATATTCCAGATCTAAAATAACATAATATCTAAAATTAAGAATTCATTAGACAGATTTAAGAGCAAGCTAAACATTGCAGTAGAAAAATTAGTGAATCTAGAGTCAGAGTGAAGGAAAACACTTAACCCAAAGCACCAATAAAAAACACTGTGGGAAAATAAGGTAATAGAATAATAGATAGGAGAAACACAGTCAAAGGACTAAATATATGTAATCGAAATGCAAGAAAGAAAAGAGGGAATACAGAAAAAGCCATATCAGAGTATACAGAGTCTGAGAAGATTTTAGAGATAGCCAAGACATCAGCCTAAACAATCAAGAACCTCAACAAAACTCTATTAAAAAAAAAAAAAAAAAAAAAATCACACCAAAGTACATCATAGCCATAATGCAAAAATCTCAACAAAAAGAGAAAAAGTCTTCAAAGCAACCAGAGGAAATATCATATATTTACCTCAAAAATCAGTAAGATTGTATATAACTTTTCACACAAACTAAAAAAGCCAGAAAAAAGTGGGATAACACCTTTAAAGCATTAAATGGAAAAGAATAAATTCCAAATACAATGCTATAACTAGTAAAAATACCCTTAAATGAAGACGAAATAAATATAAATTCAGATCAAAAAACAAAAAAAGAAAAAAGAAATTTTTTTTCTAATAAACTGCTTTCCAAGACATTCTCAAAGAAATTCTTCAGTGTGGAGGGAACAAATAAAGGATAGAAGTATGAAACTGCAGAAAAGTGTGAAGAACATTAAAAAGCTAAATATGAAAAGAATATAAATGATTGTTTAACTCATTTCCTGTTTGCCCAGAGAATACTTGCTGGTGGGGCTTGCGGCTGCAGCATTTACCCTGAGATAATTCACGCATTATAGTCCTAACCTTACCCCTAAAGTTTGCCATAAAATATCCCGCTTTTATTATTATTTTCTCATCCCTCTAGTACATTGGTAGTCTTTGCAAACAAATGACATCATTCTATTTATAGCATTCTGGTTTTAGTAGTGGTATTTCCATTTACAAAATATAGTCATTCTTGATCATTGAAAATGTCAAATCCTAGAAAACGTAGCACTCTTATGTGTGATGCTACATTAATGCTGGCAGCGAGCTGCACTTAGTTTTTTTCTCAATGGGAAATGGGTTATGTATATATGACAGATATTTCTTTTGAAATTTATAACATATCTATGAGTAAAATATATTTAAATGTAGTAAGCACAGGTGAGGTAAACAAAATTGGACTTTATATGGTTTTATGTTTGTTTGAGAAGCAGTAAGAGTACTAATTTATAATAGTTTGTAATAAGCCAATGATGCTTATTTATCCTATAGATTAATATAACCGATAAACTACTGTATAATCAAAAAATAAAAAAAGTATCCAAAATACTTGATTAATCCAAAAAAAAAAAAAAAAAAAGAAAGAAAGAAAATTATATCTGTACTTACATGAGAAGTAATAGAGTATATTCTCTGTTAAAATATTGAGATTATCAGACTGGATAACACCAATGACAAGAACTACACACTGTTTATGAGAGACAAACTTTTTTTAAGGATGAACAAATGTTGATTTGAGGTTAGTATATAACAGAGGTTAAGAGCTTGAATTCTGTAATTCGATCTTGAAGCAATTTGATCTTGACATGGACCTCCATATTTCATGGGAAGAGACAAACTTTAGATATAAAGGCACAGTCCATATTTAATAGTAAGAAACAAACTAAATATAAAGTCACGGAAAGTTAAATACAAAAGAATGGTGGGCTATATACCATAAAAACTCAAACATAAAAGCTGCTGTGGCAAAGTAGAATACACAACAAAATATTCTGAAAGCTAATGAGGAATATTTAATATTGAAGAAAGGGTCTATGCAACTGGATGATATAACACTTCTAAATAGTTTACAAATACTACCACGGTTACAATATGTATATTACATAAGTTGATAGGACTAAAGGAGAAAGATACAAGTCTGAATGCACCTAAAACAATAAAGCAATGGAATTAAGAATGGAAAATCTTCCTATAGAAAAAATACAGGTTCATATGGCTTTTTAGGTAAATTCTACTAAAATATTTTAAAAAATAATATCAAATCTTCCCAGATTTTTTTCGGAAAACTAAGGAGTGACTATTTCCCAATTCATTCTATGAATCAATATTACCCTGACACCAACTCAAAGACATCACAAGGAAAGTAAACCAATATGCCTCATGAATATAGATAAAAAAATCAACAACAAAGTATAAACGAATCGAATCTAGCAAACATGAAAAAAGATTATAAACCATGACCAAGTGCAATATAAAGAGAATGTAAGGAAGGGTTAATAGCTGAAATTTAATTCATGTAAAGCATCATATTAATAGATTAAGCGGTAACCATACGATCATTTCAACAGATGCAGAAAAAGTACTTGACAATATTCAACATCTATTCATGCTTTTTAAAAAAAGAAGTTCAAAAACTAGAAATAGAATGGAATTTCCTGAATCTGATAAAGAGTATTTATGAAAACTCAGTTAGTAGCCTACTTAATATTGAGAGACTGAATGCTTTTCCCCATGACTGGGAAGAATATGAACATATCTACAACTTCTATTCAGAAGTATATTGAGAGTTCAGTGCAATCAGGGAAGAAAAAGTAACAAAAGGCATCTGGACTGGAAAGGAAGGAAGTAAAACTGTCTTATTTATACATGGCATCATGCTATAAAAATATAATCAAAGAATTCCACAAAGAAACTGCTAGAACAAATAAATGAGTTTGGTCAAATCACAGAATAAAAGATCATTACATAACATTAGATACATTTCTATATATTATCAATATAAATTTTAAGAACAAATTTAACAGAGAGGTAGAAGATGGCAGACTAGGTAAAAGCAGGGTTCGCTTCCTCCCAGGTTCTCATTGAAATTACAACCAAATTATAAAATAATCAACGTGGAGAATCACAAGTCCAGCTGATCATAACACCTACGTCTGATAACATAAAGGAGTTACATTGAAGCCTGTAAGAGGGGCAAAGTCATGAATCAGGTTGGACCCACACCCATAGGTGGTGGAGGATCACTGGGAGGGAAAGTGAGGCTGCAGAGGCTCCCCTGAAGGAGATGGGTGTCGTGGCCTCATTCGGGGGCTTCCCAGCCCAGGGTCACAGACCAGGGAAGAGGAAATTCCAAAAACTCTGACTATCTAAACCAAAGGGGAATTCTGGACATCTGGGTGAGATGGAAGGAGACTGAAATCCTAGATGCCCCTTTGAAGGTCCCACGCACAGGCTTTCTGACCTGTAGACATTTACCTGGGACCCCAGAGGTGGGTCAGAGACTCGCACGGAATTCATACAGAGAAAGTCTGTATTACCTGGCACCAGAATGAGGGCTGGAAGGGAAACCACCATTGTGCCTTAATCTGACCCCCCTACTAGGCAATTGGCAGACCACACTAGCTTGACTGTGCAGACCCCACCCACAGGGCCAATAGGAAGCACTGGCCTGAGGAAATCAGCCTGTCCCACTCAACCTGAAGATTGCCCGGGGCTTTTGTTGCTGGATGGATGCCACACCCTGTGCCAATTCAGAGCCAGCACTGTTAGCTTGTATTTCCAATATAGTTTCAGGCAGATCACTGCTGCCAACACAAACTTGGGTCGAGTGCAGGGATCTGTGGGCAAGTCCCAGACAGCAGCTGATCTTGCTGTGATCTGGGACTTTCCTGGGAACGCACTAACCGTTACCAAAGTTGCAGCAAGACTGAGGCTGTATTGATTTGATTGCCATTGTCTCCCTGAGACCCTGCCCCACCCTACCTTCAAATTACTCCTGGTGGCCCATTGACAGTGAACTGCTACAGGCCTGCCCATCCTGTCCTGATCTCCCAATCTACACAGGCAACAAACTTGGCTAACACAGGTAGGCACTGCATGGAAATCAGTGGTAGGCAGACCTTTGCTGCCTACAAGAGTTGCAATATTGCATCCGGGGAGCACAGGGGTCTGTGGGACCACCTCAGGGGGCAGCTGGTCTCACTGTGATCTATGACTACAGCAGCAATGCCCAGGCACAGAAGTTGCAGCAAAACTGAGGCTGTAATGGCTGCCGGATGGTCCTTGTCTCCCTGAGATCTCATTTTACCCAAGCCACAAAGTGCCTGCAGCCCATTGACAGGCAGCCTCCCCTACCCTATTTGGCTCTGGGGTTGCACAGTTTGCACAAGCAACAGATCTTGGCTGGCGCAGTGAGTGCATTTTGGGGAAAACAGTTCTGGGCAGACTGTAGTTGCCTATATGAGCTGCAATATCTCTTGAGGGGATTGCATGGTCTGTATTGGCCTTACAGCCCTTCTCTTGCTGAGCTCCTGCCCCCTTCAATACACAAAGTGCCTGCTACACATTGATAGACAGTTGCCCCTGCCCTGGGGTGGTGCATGCAGGCCCAAAGTGGGCAGCAGCTAGGAAACTTATACAGAAAGACACAGACACAACCCTGGCATGTAAACTAACACTGCAGTGGCAGGGGGAAATTTACTCACTAGACCCAGGAGACTCCCGGGGTCCCTGCACCACCATACACGCATATCACCCAGAGTCTCTTCTAGTTTCAGAGATTTACAGGCAACTGACAGGCAGTGTCAGACCCTCTGCTCAAATGCCCTAAGTCACGGAAGGGGGATAACCGGACTGCTGCCTATAGCATTGTCTCTTCCACTTACCTAAAGGTCCAGCATAGGCAACAATCATCTGCAGATTGCTTTGTAGCTCCCACCGAGCAATCAAAAGCAGCAGCTGACCTTGGCCTATGGGGTCCCCATCCAAAGGGGCCACAAAAGCAACAAACCAGGAGGCTGGCACCAGATCACAACAGAGCAACTCCTGCCTAGCCCCATTAGCAGTACATACAAAGGGTGGTTTCAACAAGTACACAAGCCTGCTAGGGCAAAACCCACTTAGTGGGGTCAACCCCCACACAGCAACTCTTACCCTGTGGGTGCAGCCTATTCCGACAACTAGTCAGCCTGACTGTTAATCCCATCCACTGATGTACTAATAATAGAGTTTTGGCGACAACAAAAGATCACACACGACCCACACAAAAATCACGTCCTGAGCCTCTGTAATATGGGATCAGGGAGAGTGTGCTAGTGGGCCACACAGGACACCTTCCACATTAGGCCATCTGGCCAAGGCTAAGAGATGAAACAAATATTTCTGACACATAGAAAAGAACACAGGGAGGCTAATAACATGAGGAAACAAAGAAACATGCCACAAATGAAACAACAGGAGAAAACTCCAGAAAATAAGCTAAAAGAAACAGAGGCAAGCAACCTACCAGAAACATAGTGCAAAAGAATGGTTATAAGGATGCTCAATGTACTTATGGGGAGAATGGATGAGCAAAATGAGAACCTCAAAGAGAGATAGTAAGCATAAAAAAAGGACCTTGAAACCATAAAAAAGGAACAAGACAGAAATGAAGAATACAATAACTGAAATAAAGAATACACTAGAAGGATTCAACAGTAGATTGAACAAAGCAGAAGATCAAATCAGTAAACTGGAAGACAAGGTAGTAGACTAAATCCAATCAGAACAACAAAAAGAAAAAAAGAATTTTAAAAAAAACAAGGATAGTTTGAGAGACCTCTGGGACAACATGAAATGTAACAATATCCAGATCATAGGAGTACCTGAAGGAGAAGTGAGAAAGCAAAGGATTGAGAATCTATTTGAAGAAATAATGACAGTAAACTTCCCTAACTTGGCAAAGGAATTAGACATACAATTTCAAGAAGCACAAAGAGCCCCAAACATGACGAATTCAAACAGACTCACACCAAGACACATCATAATTAAAATGCCAAAGGTCAACGACAAAGAGGATCTTAAAAGCAGCAAGAAAAAGGCATCTAGTTACTTACTAGGGTATCCCCATAAGAATGTTTGCTGATTCTTCAATGGAAACTTTACAGGCTAGAAGAGACTGGAAAGAAATATCGAAAGTTATGAAAAATAAGAATATACAACCATGAATATTCTACCCAGCAAGGCTTTCGATTAAAATGGAAGGTGAGATAAAGAGTTTCCCAGACAGGAAAAGCTTAAAGAATTCATCACCAACAAGCAAGTATTACAAGAATTGTTAAAGGGACTTCTGTAAAAAGAGAAGAGGTGAAAAGAAGAATAGAAATAACAAATATGCATAATAAACGGGCAGTAACTATGTACCTATCAGTAGTCATTTTAACTGTAAATGGATTAAATGCTCCAAACAAAAGATATAGGATAATGGAATGGATAAGAAAACAAGACCCATGCACATGCTGTCTACAAGAGACCCACTTCAGATCAAATGACACTCATGGACTGAAAGTAAAGGGATGGAAAAATATATTTCACGCAAATGTAAATGAAAAAAAAAAAAAAGCCGAGTATCGATACTTAGATAAAATAGACTTTAAAAAAAAGGCTATAATAAGAGACAAAGAAGAGCATTACATAATGATAAAGAGATCACTAAATCAAGAGGACATAACATACATCCCCAACATAGAAGCAACTACATACATAAAGCAATTATTGATTGACATAAAAAGAGAGATGAATGGTAATATGCTCATAGTAAGAGACTTTAACACCACTAGTAGGAGACTTTAACACCATAGTAGGAGACACCGATAGATCTTCCAGGCGAAGAATCAACAAGAAAAGAATGGGCGTAAAAGACATACTAGACCAGATGGATATCATGGATATTTACAGAGCATTTTACCCCAAAGCAGCAAAATATACATTCTTCTCAAGTGCATATGGAACATTTTTCAGGATAGACCACTTTAGTACACAAAACTAGTCTCAATAAATTTAAGAAGATTGAAATCATATCAATTGTCTTCTACGATCACAATGCTATAAAACTAGAAATCAACTACAAGATGGAAAATACACAAAAACGTGGAGGCTAAATAACATGCTACTAAACAATGAATGGTTATCAATAAGATTAAGGAAGAAATGAAAAGATATCTAGAGACAAATAAAAATGAAAACACAACGACTCAAAATCTATGGGCCACAAAAAAAGCAGTGTTAAGAGAGAAGTTCATAGCAATTTAGACCTACCTCTAGAAACAAAAAAGAGCTCAAATAAACAATCTAACCTTACACTTAAAAGAACTAGAAAGAGAACAGCAAACAAAGCCCAAAGTGAATAGAAGAAAGGAAATAATAAAGATCAGAATGGAAATAAATGAAATAGAGTCTAGAAAGACAATACAAAAGATTAATGAAACCAAGAGCTGGTTCTTTGAAAGAATAAACAAAATTGGCAGACCCTTAACCAGATTCATCAAGAAAAAAAGGAGAGAGGACTCAAATAAATAAAATCAGAAACAAAAGAGAAGAAATAACTATGGACTCCATAGAAATACAAAGGATCATAAGAAAATAGTACTAGCAATTATATACCAACAAATTGGGCAATGTGGAAGAAATAGACACATTCCTAGAAACATATAATTTCCCAAGACTGAGTCAAGAAGAAACAGAAAATCTGAACTAATCAATTACCACCAACAAAATAGAATCAGTAATCAAAAATCTCCCAAAAAACAAAGTCCTGGATCAGATGGCTAACAGACCTATTTTACTAAACATGCAAAGAAGAATTAACACCTATTCTTCTCAAACTATTCCAAAAAATTCTAGAAGTGGGAGGGCTCCCTAACTCCTTTTACGAGACCACCATTATCTGATTCTAAACCAGACAAAGACATTACAATAAAAGAAAACTATAGGCCGATATCTCTTATGAATATTGATGCAAAAATTTTCAACAAAATATTAGCAAATTGAATTCAGCAATATGTTAAAAATATCATACACCATGATGAAGTTGAATTTATTCCTGAGATGCAAGGTTGATACAATATCTGCAAACCAATTAATGTGATATACCACATTAATAAAGCAAAAGATAAAAACCATACGATCATATCAATAGATGCAGAAAAGGCATTCAACAAAATCCAGCATCCATTTATCATAAAACCTTTCAGCAAAGTGGGAATAGAGGGAACATACTTCAACATAATAAAGGCCATGTATGACAAACCTACAGCTAACAGCATACTCAGTAGGGAAAGGAACAAGACAAGGATGCTCACTTTCACCATTCCTCTACAAAATAGTATTGGAAGTCTTAGCCACAGCAATCAGACAAGAAAGAGAAATAAAAGGTATTCAAATTGGAAAGGAAGAAGTAAAACTCTTGCTATTTGCTGATGACATGATACTATATATAGAGAACCCTAAAGAGTCCATGAAAAAACTTAGAACTGATCAATGAATTTAGTAAAGTAGCAGGTTACAGAATGAATATTCAGAAGTCAGTGGTATTTTCATACACAATGATGAACTTTCAGAAAGAGAAATTAAGAAAACAATCCCATTTACAGTTGCATCGAAAACTATAAAATACCTGGAAATCAAATTAACCAAGGAAGTAAAAGACCTGTTCTCAGAAAATTGTAATTGAAAAAAGAAATTGAAGAAGAATGGATGCATTTACTGTGCCCATGGGTAGGAAGACTCAACATCATTAAAATGGCCATCCTTCCCAAAGCAATCTGTAGATTCAATGCAATCTCTGTCAAAATACTAATGGCATTTTTCAGAGAGAGAGTACAAATAATGGTAAAATTTATATGAAACCATGAAAGACCCCAAATAGCCATGGCGATCTTGAAAAAAAAGAACAAAGTTGGAGGTATCACACTACCTGATATCAAACTATACTACAAGGCTACAATAATCAAAACAGCATGATATTGGCATAAAAACAGATACATTGATCAATGGAACAGAATAGAGATCACAGAAATAAATCCATGCCTATACACTCACTTAATATATGACATAGGAGACAAGAATATACAATGAGGCGAAGACAATCTCTTCAATAAATGATGTTGGGAAAATTGGACAGATATATGCAAAAAAAAAGAAGCTGGATCACCTTTTACACCGTATATAAGAATAGACTCAAAATGGATTAAAGACTTTAATGTAAGACCCGAAATCGTAAAACTTTTAGGAGAAAACATAGGCAGTAAACTCTCTGATATTACTAACAGTAATTTCTTTTCGGATATCTCTCCCTGGACAAGGAAAACAAAACAAAAAATAAACAAATGGAACTACAACAAACTAAAAAGTTTTTGTACAGCAAAGGAAATCAACAAAACAAAAAGACAACTGACTGGTTGGGAGAAGACATTTGCGAATGATACATTTGATAAAAAGTTAATATCCAAAATATATAAAGAACTCATACAAGTCAAAGACAATAAAAACAAATAACCCATTAAAAAATGGCAGAAGACCTGAACAGATACTTCTCCAAAGAAGAAATACAGATGGCTAATAGATATATGAAAAGACGCTCAAGGTCACTAATGACCAGAGAAATGCAAATTAAAACCACAATGCGATATCACCTGACACCTGTCAGAATGGCTATCATCAATAAACCAAAGAACAAGTGTTGACAAGGATGCGGAGAAAAGGTAATCTTTATACATTGTTGGTGGGATTGAAAATTGGTCAGCCACTATGGAAAACAGTATGGAGGTTTTTCAAAAAATTAAAAATGGATAAACTTTTTGATCCAGTAATTGCACTTCTGGGTATTTATCCAAAGAAAACCAAAACAATAATTTGTGAAAAATGTATTCTCTCCAATATTCATGGCAACACAATTTGCAATAGCCAAGATATGGAAGCAACCTAAATGCCCATCAACAGGCAACTGGATCAAGAAGTTATGGTTTATAAATACAATGGAATATTACTCAGTCCTTAAAAATAAATGAAATCCTACCATTTGCAATGACATGGATAGACCTAGAGGTTATTATGCTAAGTGAAATAAGTCAGACAGAGAAAGATAAATACCACATGATTTCACTTATATGCAGACTCTAAGGAACAAAATGAACAAACAAATAAAAAATTGACTCACAAATATAGAACACAATTTGGTGACAGAGGGGATTGGGGGTTGGCGTGCTGGGGGAATGGAGTGGTTTAAAGAAGTACAAATTAATAGTTGATAGATGGTCATGGGGATAGGGAGCACAGCATAGGGAATGCAATTAGCATTAATATATTGACTAGGTGGAAAATCAGAGGAGAGAAGGAGCACTAGGGGGATTGTTTTATAAACTATATAAATATCTAACTAATGTACTGTATACTTGAAACTAATAAAAAATGAAAAAAATAAGTAAATTTAACAAGTCAAAATTTACACTTTTAAAACTACTAATCATACTTGGAAAAAATTAAAGACTTACATTAAAAGAAAGATATCTCATGTTCATGATTAGAGAGACAATATTGTTAAGATAATCACACTTCCCAATTGATTCACTTGTTTAACACAAACCCTATCAAAATCCTAGCTGATATTTTGAGAAAATTCTTTAAAGAAGTTGACAAGTTGATCCTAAAATTTGTATGAAAATTTAAAGGATTCAAGAATGTCAAAACATTCTTGAATAGAAGAATAAAATTGGAGGACATACAATTCCCACTTTCAATAATGAAGAAAGAGAAGAACTGAAAATGGTTATCATGGAGTTCAATACACAGAATTGAAAACTCAAAAATTTATATGAAAAAAGATGAATTTACCTTTATCTCATATGATACACAAAAATTATATCAAAAAAGATCACAGACAATATAAGAATAAAATAAAAATTCTTGGAATAAAATATAGAAGTAAATATTTATAACCTTGTGCTTCTTAGATGGTTTCTTTGGTAATCGTTTCTTAGATATGATTATAAAAGAATATATAATAAATTGGACATACAAATGTAAAATATCCATGCTTAAAAGAGGCAACCAAGAAATAAAAATGCAAGCCCCAGACTGGAATAAAATATTTGCAAATAATATTTTCAGAATGTTACTCTTATAACTCAATAAGTATCCATTTTTAAAAAGACAAAAATTAAATAAACATTTCACTAAAGAATATTCAAATATCCAATGAACACAGAAAAATATGATTGATAGCATTAGTCACTATGGAAATGAATATAAAAACACAGTGAGTACCCACGGGAAGGGCGATAATGAAAAAGTCAAGCAACAGAAAGTGTTGGTAAGAATGTGAAGAAACTAGAGCCTTAAAATACTATTGCTGGGAATAAAAATCGTGCAGTCACTTGACAAAACAGTTTGGCAATTTCTTATATAGCTAAACATAACTTTTATCATACTGTATAATCCAGTGTATTTGTTTCCTATTACTGTTATAACAAATTACCACAAATTCAGTGGCTTGAAACAATACAAATTCATTATCTTATAATTATGGTAGTCGGAATTCCAAAATGGTATCTTATAAGGCTAAAATAAAGTGTCAGCAGTGCTGCCTTTCTTCTGAAGACTCCATGGAAGAACCAATTTTCTTGACTTTTCTAGCTTTTAAAAGATACTAGCATTCCTTAGCTCATGGTCCCTTCTATCTTCAAAATCAGCAATGTGGCATCTTTAAACGTCTCTCTCCTTCTTCCTCTGACCTCTGCTTCCATTATCACATTTCCTTCTCTGACTGTGACTCTCCTGCATCTCTCTTATAAGGACCCTTGTGTATACATTGAGCTGACCTAGATCATCCTAGATAATCTCCCATATTGATTGTTTATAACATCTGCAAAGTACCTGCTCCTTGAAAGATTACTATTCACAGTTCTCATGGTTTGGACATTGGTATCTTTGGTGACCAATTGCTCTGTCTGCTATACCCAGCAATTCTACTCCTAATATCCACCCAAGAGAAATGAAAACATTTGTCCATACAAACCTTGTACATGAGTGTTCACAGCAGTGTTATCACTGAAAATAGCCAAATATTGGAAACTATCTAATGTCTATCAACTGGTGAATGTATTAAAGGAACAAAATTCTGATAGGTATTAAAACACGAATAAACTTCAAAAACATTATAGTAAGTGAGAAAGCTAGACTTTTTGATCACGTACTGTATTTCATTTACATAAAATTCCAGAAAAAGCAAACTTGAGGCAGAAAGTAGATTAATGGTTACTTGGGGCCAGGGTGGGAACAGAGAATTGCTATCAATGTTCTAAAACTGGATTGTGGTGAAAGTTGCACGATTTTGTAAATGTATTAAAAAATATCACATTGTATACTCAAAACAAGTGGATTTTATATTTTGTGATTTATGCATCAATAAAGCTTATTCATTTTTATTCCAGTCCATAGGAAATATTAGTAAATTGATGGAACAACAGGACATTACATAAGAATTTATTATATTCCTTATAACATTTGTGCAGACATAGTAAAACTCAAAAATTTTTCAAATATTGTAAAATGTTTTAAAAATGATATCAAAGGAAAACATATATGTCTTAAAATGGTGATTACATTTTAGAAAGGCACAGAATTTTTTTCTACTAGGAAAACATTGGCAATTTAAATATTTAAATTCCTCTGTGGCTCATGAGACTTAAATATAAAAATTAAGCAAATTACAATTACGGTATTCATTACAACCTGTTTCTCATGTATCATGTTGTTCACAGGGCCTGTATATTTACCTAGTTGCTCCCAGGTGACTAGGCTTCTGGGGAAAATTTGAGTTTTACTATGCAATTAAACATAGATAAGAACTGAATTCAGCTCCCAGTTAAATATAGAGTGTAGGAGTGCCTGGGGTACCAAAGACTGTATGGTTCTGGATTAAGCTCTAAGTAGCTGCTTTCAAATCCATCAAATCAGTTTACCCAGGAGCAGCAGAAACCACGACAGTCCATTTTCGAGTAATTCACACAGCTCAGGCTTCATGGTGCTCCGCAGCTCTGACAAAGGTTCATATGTCTCATAAATCAATTTCTCATTTATCCAGTTAGTGTTGACTCATCTCTGCCCCTGAGTCTGAGTTATACACTGAGAAAAAGTAATGTTTAATTTACATGACAGAGAGTTACTATTTTTACTATATAAAGAACTTTTATAAATCTATACACATGTGATAAATGCCCCAGTTAAAAAAAGCAATTTGCTTAAGAATATATATTTATAATGATTAAGCATATGAGCAAATGATCAATCACACGCAAATAAAGAAATTTTAAATTAAAATAATAATGCATTATCATTTATATCTTTTATATTAGAAACATTAAAAAAAGCAATATGATCTGCTGTGAGCAAAGGTGTGGAGAAACAGGTAATATTTTATACTGTGGGTAACTACGTAAGTAGATATTAACATAAAAATTTGGTAATATTTTGGAAATTTTCAAGTAACATGCAGTTTGATCCAGAAATTACTTTTAAGAATTTATATAAAGAACTACTTTATTCTCGGATCCTTGGATCCTTGAACACTACACATCCTTTGGTATATATTCAATAAATACTTTTTCATACTATTTGTGAAAACATAAATTAAGAAAAGGCTCATTACAACAGTATTGAAAAATAATAAAATGTTGCAAACAACTAAAATGTAAACCAATAGCAGGGGTCAGTTAAATTATACATATTTTGATATACTACAAAATCATTGAAACCAATCAGGTGGGTCTATATGTGAATATGAGCACTTGTTAAGAACCAGTTAGTATAATAAAATGTCATCTGTTGTCAAATTCATGTCATTAAGGAAACTATTGGTACATTTTTAATTATAAAATTACATATGGCAATATATTCAAATACATACACAACAAATCCGCTCTTCAAAAGAAAAATATAACACATAGAAATAAAATGCAAGTAACTGTGATAAATATCTGCAGAATATATGACAGATAAAAGATTTTATATCTAATAAAGTGCTATATAAAGAAATAAAATACGTAGATCCTACCAAAATGATAACATGTTTTAGATGTTCCTGAATTTTTCTTCCACCTAGCTGCCTTCTGTACTTCTTTTTGAAGTAAGACTGTCACCTGGATAGGTAAACTAGCAGAAACCTAGAAAGCTAACTACTATGACTTTAAAGAGACAAATAAATCTATATATATATTATTCTTTAATTCTGGTGGGATCTGAGGGTCTTGAAGCAGGCTCATCTAGCTTTGAGACCATGGGCGAAGTTTTAAACAGCGCCCCTATTACTCCAGGTAGGTTCTTGATCCAAATTAGAAAAAAAAACGGTTACACTCCTTTTTTCTTGGGTACATAGCTTAGTCAAAAGAGCATGAGCTGGTTTTCAGGCCCTACCAATCCCCTCAATGGTCATTCTTATGCAATATGAATCCCATATAGCCATAGATGATGTCCTGGGACATGGATTCATTAAAAGAGCTCAGAAGACAACAGAAAACTATCAATCACATTGAGGAAGCCTTTCTTAGCTTGTTTTCCTAACATGGTAATGTATGATTCTGGAACAACCTGTCCTTGGTGACTTGTTGAACACCTGAAGAATGATTACTGGTTATCTGAGTTCAACCTCCATGGTTCACCACCAGTCCACAAGTTTAGAAATTTCTGTGCTGGCCACCAAGAACTAATGGCCTGGTTTGCCAGATGAGGCCACACTAAACCATGCGCAAGCAAAGAGAAATAACAACTTCAGACTTTAGAGAACCATAAAAAGGAAGAACAAGATGAACATCTAGACTAAGTAAATAAAAACTGATTAAGGACCCGGTGAGATTATAAGGCAGTAAAAGAGTTCAACATTTTTAGATAAAGAATAGGATATGTTTGTAATGTGTTTTTAAAAATAATTTTATATTTTAAAATTCAATGAACAAACTAAAAATAAAGGATTATCAATATCGAGAATTAGTGAATTAGAATGTCAAGTGCAAGGCCAAACATGACAAAGTAAGGAAAAAGAATAGAAGTATTACAGGGAAAGCTGATGAGAAACCTGAATAATAGCTTCAGAAGATATAACATTCAACTGCGGACATTCTTGAATGAGCAAAAGGGGTAGAAGAAAAAGGGATAAATAAACGAGTAATAAAGAATATATGTATATTTTAAAAAACTAGATTCTTTATATTGAAAAGGCTCACTGACACTCAAAATAGATTATTTTTTTTTAAAAAGGATCTAGATATGCCTTTGAAATTCCTATAAAACAAATATAAGTAGAGAATCTTACAAATTTCTCAATAGAAAGAATAAGCTTCTGATCAGGGAATGATGATCAGATTTTTTATATCTGGTACAGAAAAAAAGATGATCAAATAACATCTAGACTACTGAGAGAAAATGATTTGCCTTTCAAGAATTCTATAACCAGACAAGATACCATTCACCCATCAAACTGAAAAATAACACTATGCAAATTCTAGAGAGACTGTCAGAAAATATCTGATACATACCTTTAACTAAGTAAAAATTGAATAAGAACGTAGATCTCAAAAGTGAGGAAGATAACAATAAACACAAACATCTAAACTGTGTGTATATATACATGAAGTTACATGAATGTGTGTGTGTGTGTGTGTGTGTGTGCGCGCGCGCGCACGCGAATGACACAAGTATTTAAAAATAATTTTTGACTCTCTCTTTTAACTATTCCATCACTTTGGGATGGGCCCAATCACCGTGGTTACGATGAGTAGAGGAAGAATTCAAAGCAGCAAACAGCCACATGAATAATAAAGCAAGCCAAATCACAAAATTTACACTTTCAGGTTTCCTTTTATACCTATAAGTCCACCAGCAGTTATTCATTTACACTGACTTGAACCATACTATGTGAGATTCAATAATTCTTCAGTAAGAAAGAACTTTTCAAGCTCTCTTCTCAAGGCTTAAAAAAATATAGATTATTTACTATTCCAAAGCACTTTCTGATAACTTCATTCTTTGTCTGAAGTCCTCCCACACTTCTCATAGAAATTATCCTTAGATGGAGTTATTTGGACCACCAATTTACCACAACTAAAGCCTGTTGTGGCTTTTAGCATGCAACTTTTCTTAACAAACTATCATTAAGTTAAGGAAGAACTTGAAAACTTGCAACCAAAGCCGCTGGGGATGGGGCCTGCACTAAGGCTTCTTGTTCCATTTGTTTGAACTCTATGTTCTTGATCCATCCACTTTTACAGGTGAAAGATGTATACAAATGTGGTATCCTCCCCATTAATTGTCCTTTTTTCCCCTAATGCCTTCCTATTTCCAACATATAAACCTACTTTTTTTTTCTCCTTGAGCAAAATAACTTTTCTTTCTGATTCCTATTTTCTTACAGAGATGTTATGAAACTATGTGGACATGAAAAACAATATAGCCTATAACTAAAAGTTTTAAATTATTTCAAGAAATAAATAATTCATAAGGGTGGGAAGGTGAACAGAAATAGTGCTGTGCTCTCATCATTTCATTTGAGTACAAGCGAAGACAATATTTTCCAGACTTTCTTGCAGTTAGGGTGGGGCCATGTGACCTAATGTGAGTGGTGGTGAGGCATATAAACACATTCTTTGAAGCTTCAGCTTTCTCTTCCTCTGCCATAGCCACTGAGGGGCCATATGTTGAGATGGTTGAGTCAAGATATGGAAACACCTTGATTTGATTACCAAATCCCCATTCAGAGGGAGCTTCCTTCCCTTCAGAAATGTGAAAGCTCCTACAGACTTTCCAAAAGTGAAAAACTTTAATGCACTAAGCAATTGAGATTCGGGGATCCTCTCCCCACATGATACAGCTTTGTTTATTCTGAATAATATAGGAGGCAAAATGGGGAATTCAATGTGTTCTAAATTTTTTATCTTGAGTTGTCATTTCCTTTGATTAATACAATAAAGAAAAAAACAATAAATTCTGATTGTTAGGAATGGAAGCATAAGCATCATCATATTGAAAAGCACAGTAGAGCATAATTAGCAAGGCAAAAAAGGAAAATAATACAAGTATAATAAAACAAGCAAAATAATAAAAGAACAAAGTAAAATAGCCAACATAAGATAAACTGGAAGTAGTAAAAACAATTATATCATTTATAACACTGTGAACATGCTGAATTTCTTGATTAGAGAAGGATAATTGTTGGAATGGATAAAAACAAAATCTACACATATGTTGTTTACCCCAAAATTAAAAAATTAAAATAAAATAAAGTGATAAAAACAAGTTGGGAATAAGAGATGAACGAAAGATTCTTAGATAACTATAAACAGAAAAAAGTCCTGACAATGTTTCCAGCACAGTGAAATCTATGAACAAAAGTATTCATAAGGAAAAAAGATACAATATATAGTTATTAAAAAAAAAAACAGTGTAAATTTTTTTTAAAAAATAAATAACTTACTTAAACCTTCATATACTGAATATGGATGCACCTAGAGGATATTATCCCAAGTGAAATAAGTCAGACAAAGACAAATACCATATGATCTCATATGTGAAATCTAAAGAACAAAATTAACTAACAAAACAGAAACAGATTCATAGATACAGAGAAAAAACTGATTATTGCCAGATGAGAGGAGTTTGGGAGGTGTTGCTGGATGAAAAAAGTAAAGGGATTAAGAAGTACTACTTGGTAATTACAAATTAGTCATGGGGATGTAAAGTACAGCATAGGGAATATAGTCAATAATATTGTAAAAACTATGTATAGTGTCAGGCAGGTACTAGACTGACAGGAGGATCACTTCATAAATTATATAAATGTCTAACCACTATGCTATACTCCTGAAACTAATATAAAATAATGTTGAATGTCAACTTTAGTTAAAATATTAAAATATAAACAAAAATTTTAAGTTTACATTTTCAAAAAAAAATATAATTGATCTGCACCTTCACATATTGAATAAAGTAGCAAGTGCGTGTGTATATATACATATAAAACAAACTTTCTAACTTTTCAATAATATTTATTATTTACTTAAAATAATGTAAAATTTTTTAGAAATAAATATTGAATAGAATTTTTTTTCTTTTGGTAAGAACACTTGATATGAGATATATCTTCTTAAATTTTCAAATGCACAATACAGTATTGTTAACTGTAGGCACAACGTTGTATAGCAGATCTTTAGAACTTATCTTGCATAACTGAACCTTTATCTCCATCAAACAGTGGCTCCTCATTTCTTTCTTCTAGCCACTAGTAACCAACATTGTATTCTTTGTTTCTATAAATTTGAGTATTTTAAACACTCTATATAAGTGGAATAATTTATTCTTCTGTGATTAGTTTATGTTACTTAGCATAATGTCTCCCATGCCACACATAGCAAGATTTCCTTCTTGTTTAAGCCTGAATAATATTGCATTGGATGCTTATACCACGATCATTGCAGCATTAGTCACAATAGCCAAGATATGAGAAACAACCTAGATAGCCACTGGCAGATGAATGAATAAAGCAAACTTTTCAAAGATAATTTATTTCTGAAAAATAATTACAATTCGAAGAATTCAACATATCTCTTTCTGAATTTTGGTAAATCCTATTTATTAAAATAGAACATCTATAATGAATTTGAATGTTCTTATCATTATCAACAAGCTTAAATACTTTCACAAATGGAACAATTACTAGTACTTATATTCATGGAATAAATCTGTATATCCATGGAAAAATTACAAAAAATAAAACATCTATTTATCCTTGAAAAAAACTAATTTTGTTTTAAATAGAGAATTCAGAGGCCATCTTCTCTGTTCATAATATGCAAAATTAAAATGAATTATTAAAATATGGCACCCAAAAAGTTAAACTTCTAGAAAATATTCTCTCTTAAATAATCCTTACAAATGAGAAAAAATAATAAATTAATTAAAAAGTTATAAAAAAAAGTACAGTTTGAAGCAAAACCCAGGAGATTTAGAGTAGTATTCAAAATAAAACATAAGACTTACATGTTTTCTTTATTTGAATAAAAGACTAATAATAATAATAGCTAACACAATCTACTTATTTACTATGTGTCAGGTACTGGTCTCAGAACTTACAAGTATTATTAACCTAAGAGGTTAATACTATTATTGTCCCCATTGTACAGAGGAGGAAATTGAGATACAGAAAGATTAAAGAATCTATCTAATACCACAAAGTTAGCAAATTGCAAAACCATCATTTAAACCTAGGTGGTCTGGTTCCAGGTCCATGCTCACAAATATGTTACAGTAAATATTAATCTTGAGAAATCAGGTAAGGGACTAAAAAGAGAAGAAAAGAAACTGGGAGAAGGTAAATAATGATTTTCAAAACTGAAATTCATAAATGAGAAAAAAAAGTTTAGTGCAACAAAGCCTGGATTTTGGCAAGAGTAATAAAATAGATAAACCATTAGAAAGCCAAACACACACACAAATTTTAGAAGGGCATATCTTTCAATCAATTAATTCCATTTCTAAGCACTGATGCTAACTGTATAGTTGGATGACTGCAGCAGCTGTGGTGCATCTTCAGGATCTTTCATAATTAAAAATATTGGCAACGATCTAAAATTCCATCATTTGGGAGCTGGTTAAAGCAGTAATGTCATAGCCACACAATAGAACATTTGGGATAGAATATTATATTATAACATTGGTTATCAATAAAGTTATTGCCAGGGAATGGCATTCACAATTTTTAAATAAATTAATAGATTACAAATGTCATGTAAAATATGCTCATTTAATAATTCCTATGTACATAAAGGAACTATATGAAAGGTTTTAGATGACAGAATTTTTAGTAATTTGTCTTGCTATTTTTAATTCATTTTAGGATTTGAATTGCTTTTCAGTGTTAATATTACTTTTGTAATGGAAAAAAGAACACTTCATTTTCAAAACAAAAAAAATCATGAATTCTGAGCATTTTTAACAAACGAGCACACGGAGGGGTCACAAGTATTTTAAAGTTATATATTCATCACTTCTTAATATAATCATCTTAGGAAATATAATCAAAAAAGGGCTAAATTTAGACTCAAAATCATTGGATGAGACATTAGGCAAAACTTTTTGCTTCATAGCAAGTTTAGCTCATTATCTGCTTGTTACAAACGCAAAAGGAAGACAGATACTTGGTTCTTTGCAGAATAACAATTAGCAGCTTTCTAATAATTGAGCTTGGCCTACCAAGCAAAGCTTAGAAAGTAATTTAACTTTTGATTCATTCAAAACTTTTTCACTCTCTCATATTTCTCACCTTATTTTCATGAGATAAGTTTTAGCATTTTTTAATATTTCACATTAATATGTAGGCATATTTTGCAAAAAAGTTGAATTTATATTAACTCATATTTGAAATCAATTTATGTTTTTAAGAAGACACATTTAAATACAATGAGGTTGTCAAGATAATCTGATGGATTTAAGTATATAGAAACAATTGGCTGATAGACAAAGCTAATTAGAATTTACTTATCTCCTATACATGGAAACTTCATTTCTGAAGTCATTGTGAGTGACGGGCACAGTTTTTGCTTTCCTGATGCAAAGATAGCCCTGATTCAGAATGAGCTCTATGTATTATTTGAAAAAGTATTCTTACAATATTTCATATCTGTCAATTAATCTTTAATTTTAACTATTTTGACCTATTCTTAGTAAATGTGACAACAAGAAAACCTTCCTTGGAGGGAAAGCAGTAAAAATCATGAGGTAAAAATCTCACTATCATTTAGATGTTAATCTAAATATCTAAATATATTGAGACCTTAAAGTACCTACCCTTGTTCTGAGTACCGAGAATACAAAAGGGGATAAAATACAGTATCTTTTCTTTAAACATTCTGGTAAAACAGTATTGTGGAGAACAATAATGTGATATTCATTATTATAAGAAGAAATCAACAATTTTTGTAGAAATGAATATCTAATATATAACTCCAATAAAAAATTATTTATTAAATAAATATAGTTAAGATTGGGATACACATCTCTACCAAACAAAGTATATAATCCATCTAGAATCAAAGAAACACCAGTTAACTCATAGAAGTGTGGCTCCATATTCAATAGTTGGCTTCCATCAGACATGGATGATGTCCTATCATTTTTAGGGGTGATTTAGCTTTTCTAGCCAAATGCCACATAAGTGGAGCATTTATATCTCACAAATAATTTATTTTATTTTATAAACCAGGAAAAGGTATCTATGTTAATATATTTTAAATAATTCATAAGTCTTTTTTAATAAATAAAAATTCCACCTTCTTGGTTTTACAAATTTCTTCTTTCAACTCTACATCATGAATAATTGGTGAAGAAGTATACAGAGAATAAGTATAATGTATTGTTCATTATTGTAGGCAGAATGCCCACTCTCACCCCAAGGATGTCTAGAACCTGTGAATGCATTAGCTTCTATGGCAAAGGTGAATTTAGCTGAACTTAAAACAGAAATGTTGTACTTGATTATTTGAGTAGGTCAACTTGACAAGGCTCCTTGAAAGTAGAAAAGAGAGGCAGAAAGAGTCTATGAGAAATAGATGTGATGAAGGGAAGGAAGGAAGGAAAGAAGTATGGAAGGAAGGAAGGAAGGAAGGAAGAAGGAAGGAAGGAGGAAGGAAGGAAGGAAGGTGAAGGAAGGAAGGAAGGAAGGAAGGAAGGAAGGAAGGAGAAAAAAAGAAAAAAGGAAGGAAGGGAGAGATGCAGGGAGGGGTTACCATGGATTATGAAAGCTTTTGCTTTAGAATTCCTTAACTTTCCACACTGATTTATGGGAATTCATTTTCAGTTCAAGCGCAGCACCTAAAGTATGACCACTATAATTATTTATTTAGGAAGCTGTTTCTCCCACAGACCCATTTGAATGAATAATGGTCATGACAACAGGAAGGTTTATATAGAAAGAGATCTAAACGTAGAAGAAAATGAAAAGAAAATGTAAATTTTAAAGTTATACAAAATACCAGTATTCCTTTCTTTACTTGAATTAGGCCACTGACTAGGTTTAGAAATTTATTTTAAGTTAGATTTGTCTCCTAGTGTTATTTATAGCAATATATTTTTTAAGTTGTATAAGGAACAATATTTATATCGAAGATAACTTCTGTTTCTAATAATTAGCCCAAACTCAGATTGTATTCTGCACTCAAAATTTTATCCTTTTCTTCTTTTTCTAAGTCCTTTTAGGAGCTATGCTCACTTTTTATCTTACTTTGTACTATATATGCTTTATGCTTATTTGTCTCGATTAACAATCCATCTCATGAATACCAAAATTATGAATTAGTTTTAAAATCAAGGTTCTTAATTGATTGATGTACATTTTACAAAACTTGAATTTTCCCATAGAGCAAAGTTTTCTTAACTTTCAGCCCATTGATATTTATATATGTCTAACACATTGCAATAGCTTTGTGAACTTATTTGCAAAGCATTTATAAGTTCATTTCTTTAAATAAAAGCACTTTTTGGACTGATATAAAAAAATAAAGTTTATTAGGAAAGAAAGCTTTTCAATATAGCACTATCATCTTAAAATAACAAATACAAACAAAATATTTTACACAGTACTCTGTATTCAAGTATATTACTTGATATCAGTCTTGCATATGTTAATGTGAATATTTTTAAAATAAAAACATAAAATATGGGACATTAGAGAATAACTATTTTGAAATTATGACTGCGTGGAAGTTTCTCAGCAAATCTTTGCTTTTACTATAAACTTATTTGATTGTTTCATGTATTGACCCAAAATAACTGAATTTACAGTGATTTATTCTATGAAATTATTTTAGAATTTTATTATAATATTAAGTGGCATTTAATTAAAACACTTCTCCTAAGTGAGTTTTTGCTGTTTTACATTAACTGGCTCATTTAGATTATCCATGTTTCCATCCATGATATCATGCATAGTGGGAGTAGTCTTGGGTTTTGAATTTCAATGAGTCTTATACAGCTGTTCGCTGAACACCAAGTAACTGATGAACAAATATTAGATAAAGTGGCTTATAAACCAAATATTAAGTTGTATTTTTTTAAACTACTATTTTCCAAATACATATCAACTACAAACATTAGTTAGTTGCTTATATTCAAAATTAGTTCAGCCTAGACATATTTTAAAGTCCCTTTGAAGTCCCCAATAATTAATTTTTCATTCCATGACATTCCTTCCATTAAATCTCTTTCTAAATAACCCAAAACTTTTTAAATACTCTGTGTATTGTTATTCTAATTAGACAGATGTTTCACAATCTTTTTCTTTTCACAATATCTCTATCTCTAAATTTAGTAAAACATTTTAAAGATACATTTTTGATAGTGTTGCTACTGATTTCTCTATCACTGTGTATGCACATATAAGTAATACTCATATAGGTAAATATACCAATAAGTACATAGATATATAGATACATACACATGCAGGTTTCCACTGCTATCCAAAAGTAGAGTTTTCCTACAAAACCTTTTGTAAGCTAGAACAGCATAAAGCAAAGAAGCAATTGCCATTAATTTACATGAAAAAAATTTTGAGCACACCCAGACTCAAAAAAATAATCTACAGATCCTATCAAATAACACTAAAGCCTAAAATAATACTAAGAGAATGAGCAGGAATGATAAGATAAATACACAACCTATAAAAAGTTGAAATAATGTATGTACAGTGTAGTTTCATTTATTAAAAAGACTGACTGGCTTCTCCTTAAGATAACTTGATGGAACATCTGGCTTTGTACACTCATCAGTCCACCCAAAGGATAAATGAGGAGTAGGCATAGAGGAGAAGTGGTAAAGAGATAGTGGCAATCTCAATTCCATAGATCCTTAGAGCCATTGTAAAGAATTTATATTTATTAAGTGAAAAAGGAAATCTCAAAGAGTTTTAAGCAGAGGAGTGAGATTTTCTAATTTTTGTTAGGATGTATCTTGCATTTTGTGGAGAGAGCTGTGGGGGTAGAGGCAAATATGGAATGATGAAAATCAATCAGGATGCCTATATGTAAAATAAAATAAAAGTATAATCAAGAATGGCCCTAAGGGTTTGGCTTGACAAATGGAAAAACAGAATTCCCATCTAATTACTTAGGAGGAGCAACTTTGATTTTGATGTGTAGGGAGAAGCAGGAATTTCAGAATTCGGTTATGGATAATATTTTCTTTACATATTCAAATGGAGGTGTGGAAGATATATAATATGAATCTAAAATTCAGAGGAAAGGTCCGAGTTGGACCTTGTCAGACTCCTTGTCGTTAAGTATGTAAGGTATTTGAAACCATGATATTGAAAAAGAGGAGAAAAAGGTCTCAAAACTGAGCCTTGAAGCATTATTAACTGTTAAAAATAAAGGAAAAGAGAAAAAGAATCGAGGAGACAACAGGGATTACTGTTTAATTGGAAGAAAACATATACTGTGGCAGAATTATATCTCAAATATTAACCTAAGTATTGTCAGTGTACTTTCTTTTCATTAGCTTTCCTCTTTTTACTCTGAGGGTCAGCTTTCTTCCCTTACTCATTGAAGTAGAAAAAGAAAATTTAAATGTTAAAAAAAAGAGAGAGAGAGACAAAGATTCTCTTTTTAGATACATAATTGTAAGATTTGGTTTTCACTTATGTAAGAGGAGATATTACGGAGTCTGGGAAGTAGAAGGGAGGAGAGGCTTCTCTCACAGAGGACTCAGAAAGAAAGCCAAAGAGATACTCAGAACAGAAGGAATTAAAAAACCTGTCCTCCCCTACTTCATAAACTGCAAATGTTTCTAAGTAATACAGAATTTTTAATAATAGATATAAATATCTAGGGTGAGGGTAAGGGAGGAGGAAGACATGAAAAAAAGTGTTTCATCTATGTGTAAAGCACTTACCGATGTGGATCTGACCAGCTAGAGTTCTGTAAAGGGGAAGCAATAGTAGGCTTATTTTAAGAGGCATTGAGAAAACAGATCACATTAAGTCACAAAAGGCTTATTAAGTATTTTAGGTCAAGAAGTTTTCTCTTCTGGTTAGTGAACTACAAAGCACCCCAAATCTTAGAGGTTTAATGCAAAAATGTATTAACATCCCTCACAGTTTTGTGGGTTGACTGATCTCATCCAGATAGTTCCTTTTGGGATTTTAAATGCTGTTTTAGCAAGACATCAAATAACTGAAGATGCAGTTCTTTGAAGGTTCAACTGGGCTGAGCATTTAACACTGTTTGTTAACATGGTTCACAGTTGATGCTGGCTTTTGGCCTCAAAGATAAACTTGGGGCTATCAACCGGAGCCTACACTAGGCATTATACGTGGTCTGGGTTTTTTAGAGCATGGCAACTGGGTTACAAAAAAGAGTATTTTACAAGGGACAGTCCCAAGAACAAGAGTTCCAAGAGGCTCAGGTGGAAGCTTCTTATTAATTTGACTCTGAAGTCACATGTCATCACTTCTACAACATTCTATTGGTCAAAAGGAAATCACAGGATGAACCAGATTCCAGTATAAGTAACTATACATGAACTTGGGTATAGATACTTAGGTATGGCTCATTGGGAGGTCATTTTGGAGACTGGCTAACATACCAATTTAATATAATTAAAAACATAATACAGTTCAAAATAAACAAAACATTTTAAATGTATTTTGGTTCATAAATATTGTTTTCTCTATTATAAAAGTAATATAAAACCCATGTTTACTATAGAGAATTTAGAATATGTTGACAAGAACAAAAAACTCATAATTTTATCATATATAATTCACATATAATAGGTGGTTAATAAATATTTGTCAATTAATGAATTGACTAATTAATTAACACTGACACTTTTGTATATAACTTTGAAATCAAGGATGATGATATTTAGAATTTTAATCACTTTTTGCTAAAATTTTATCATAAATATATTTTCATTTCGTTAAAATGTTCCACTACACAATCTATTCTAATATTACAGTACAGGTATTCCCGCTTCTTAAAAGTCTGTGTTACACTACTTTGCTTTTACAAAAGACTCACATTAATTATACCTGTTTTCACTAACTGGGTTGTGAAATTTGAAGAAGATTTTTCTTTTTTAAAAGAAAAGGTAAAAAGAGAAAATAGTATTCAGCTAATTGCTTCTTTGCTCCATACCATTCGGGTTATGAAAGGTTTCATAGGAACACTCTACTTTCAAATAGTGGGAGAACTCTATATTTTATTATATGAAATAGCCCTGATTATTAATTTCCTATTGCTACTCAAAAGTTTGGTGGTCTCCAAAATTTTGCTATTATTTAAATAAAAAAAAAAACTAACATTCTCGTAGTTAAAAATCTACTCCTATGATCATTTCTACTAGAATCAAAAGTGAGATAATTTAAAAAAATTTTAAATATGCACTGCGAGTTGCCCTCTAACTGGCTGAAACAATTTACACTACCATTAGCACCATCTGCAGTTTTCATTTCCCTATACCCAACGAAAACTCTTCCAATATGAAAAATAGAAGGATTTTTTGTTGTTGTTGTCTATTCGTAACTGAATGTTTTTGTTCATTTCTCACTTAATTACTAGAAAAATTAAACATATTTCTATCTGCTTAGAAGCCATTTGTAGTTCTTTTGTGATTTTTCTCTTTGGGCCCTTTATTTTTTTTCCATTAAAAAATTTTTAAATGTCATGAGTAAATAGATAATATAAAAGAAATATCCTAAATAGTAGAGTCTGGATTACATTTGTGACTGAATTCATGGATCAGCACATAAGAATATTCAGAATAATCAGAAATAGAAGTAGAGAATAATTATTGTCAGTTTACTTGTAGACCAACTATTTTTTCCATTCTTTATCATGTATTTATTTTATGGTATAATTATTATCATCAAACGTTGCTCCTCAAAATAATTCTATAAGGAGTAGAGAAGAAATTCATCTCATTGATTATATATAGTGTCTAATAGACTTCAGGTAGGAAAAGTTACACACCCTTTAAATTGAGGAATTAGATGGCAGCTCAGAAGTATGCACTGATTTAATGGGAAAAAAAGAGATTGTTCTTAAATAATATTAGTAATAATAAATAAATAAATAAACACTATCAACACCACTGCTACACAGAGAAGTAAAGCTTTAAGTTTTCTAACAATTTGTGTTATGTGCTCCATGTCAAGCACAGTCACTAAATTAAATGGCTATATAAAATATAATTAAATTTCTTTTAGAACTATCTTATGGTTCTGTTTATATGCCCTGTTCATAACCAACAGTTATCACTAATGAGAGACATAAGAATTATCATTATCAAAAATTAATATAATAATCTAAATAAATGCTATATTGTTTAATTAAATAAATTTTCACATGTCATCAATTTAACTCTGAAATCAATAGCATAAGAATAGAATATAGTTATTATCCCCTAGGAAAGTGTTGCTGTCATGCCTGTGACTACAATTCTTTAAAAACACTAAGACAAATGCATCTTCTATTTACCATATGGTTTTATGAAATACTCTCAAATTTTTCTAATATTCTACATGTTGAATACCATTTTTATGCCACCCCATAAAATAATTTCTGCTCCAGAACCTGACAATTCACACATGTAAGCACTTAGTTTTATATTATCTAAGAAGAAGATCCAATTATAATGTTAAGTATATTGTCATATTTTATACTTTAGGGAGTTGAGTATGAGTGGTTAAGAGATCAAAGTAGGCAACATATTAGTGAAGAAACCAGAAGCCACATTAGTTGAAATAAGCATGAGCACTGTATTCACTCATTTCATGCCACTTCAGAAACTTGCACTTGCTTGGCTTCTGAAATTTGCCTGACAAAGCCACAGCAACAATTCCTTGCTCTCTCAAGATTGTCTGATCAAAAAACAATAGTTTATAAGCCTCTCAGAATACTCCTCAAAGACTAAGTGATCATAGTCTTAGGCAGCCACAAGTATATCTCTGCACCAGCCCACCAGAATTTTGGAAGTTTATATAAAGGCCTTAATTGGGTTCAGCCACATATTCGGTTCAGATGGCCTCAATAGCAACTGACTCTCTAAAGGCTGCATCCTTAAAAATTGCTCCTACTGTGGAAATGGTGTGAATAACTTACATTCTAAGGACAAGGGAGGAGTAAGGAGCCTCCGACTACCCCGTTCAAGCTCGCAGGTAAGTCAGCATCCACATCCTCTGATTACCTCCTCCAATATAGTTTGAGGCTTGCTAGAGAATGTGTCTGGGAGAGACAGCATTGACTTCACCTGGTAAGTGCAGAATCTCAGGCTGCTCTTCAGACCTAATGAATCTGCTTTGCATTTTGTTAAGATTCGCAGGTAATTCATATACACACCAAAGTTTGAAAAACATTGCCTTAGATAGAGGAGGTTAACTTTGAGCACTGCACAAAAACAAACTAATTTGTTAAACTTTTACCATGGTAAATAAGACCTGGTTATTGTCTCCAAGGAGCAAAATGCTGGTTGAGTAAGGCGGAGGAAAAAGAAAAGAAGCTAACAAATACTGAGTACTTACACTAGGTTAGCAACTATACTTGAGGAGTTCACTAATGTTATCACCTTAAATATTACCACAAAAAATTTGATGGAACAATATTACAGCCCTTACTTCACTGAAGAGTAAAAACTGAAGTTAAATAACTTATCAGATATCACACACAATAAATCTTGGCCAGGTATGTCTGTGACCCCAAATCATACACTCTCTTCTATACGTAAAGTTCAGTGCACATGAAAAGTTATAAATAATTCATGAGAAAACTTAGAATAATAATTAAATACATGTGGCACAAACTCTAAGTTATTGAAGTGATTGTAAGATAGTATCATCATTGTGGATTGATCTACTAAGAAAAAGTCATGGAGGGTTATATTAGAAAGTGGTAGAAGGTTTAGATAATAAAAAAATAAGAGTAAAAATATATATCATTTATGAACAGCAGCCATATATCTAACACTGTGCTAAGCATTTTACATTCATTATCTGATGCTTATGCTAGCCTCATTAAGTGCAAAATATTTTCCCATTTAGAGATCAAAAACATTTTAAAAAACTCAAAGAGCTTAAGAAATAAAATCAAGTTCACAGATCAAATAAGGAATAGTATTGCGAATTAGGAATATAAAGCTCTGATTTTCCCAAAATAACATTGGAACTGAAAATAAATGTTTGTTTTAAGGTGGTAGAGCTCTTCATCTGTAGCTTTATTTTAGATTTTAATAGTTTTAACAGATAATCAGAACCAACCAACACTTATTGATCTTACCGATGTTATATTAAGGTATTTGCTTAATGAAAAGTCCATTTTCTGACAAATTTTAGTCTCCTCCCTACTTATGCTTCCACTGAATTGTAACTGATGTTTCTAAATACTTTCTTTTTCTTCAAATCTTCTGGTTCCTTTGAGACAGGAAAAAAGAAATAACACTTGAAGACAAAAAAAAAAAAATACAACTTTCAAAAATCATATGTAACTTATCCTCCAAGTATAAAATTATAATATCACATGCTTAATAACATAGGGAAAATAAAAATATCTCAAGCTTCCTTAGGGATAGATCAACATTACTATAAAGTTACATTGTTTTTTATTATGTTAAAGGGTATCACACCGGTCTTCAATAAAGAGTCATTTTCTTGCTGTTTAATAATACCAAGCAACTAGTAATCCAACAAAAAACAAATCAGTGGGGCTATTTGATGTCACATATAACTCCAAGAGAGACTATTTCAATAAGTCTACAACCTACAACACTAAGTAATAAGAATATTACATTGTATTATTCAATACCTTGCAGAGGACCATTAAATGTTTACTGAAAGGAATTTAATTGGGAGTAAAGCTGAAAGTCTGTTAGTAAATGTGAATATGGAAATTTATTAATTTCTACATAATTTATCTCAGCACTCTACTCTTCATTTTTATAGCAGTAAAGATGAAATTATTGATGTATGACACCTGAGAGAAGCAAGGCAAAGGATGCTAAAAACAGAAATTAAAGGGGTGGTGATGATAATAGATATAATCATTTCATTAAACTTTAATATATAGCTTATGCATGCATAAATATAGAATATAAAGCTTTTAGTCCATACATAGAATATCATGTATTACCTATTCCAATTTCTCATTTATACATTTATTATCTATATTTTATTTACTAATTAATTTATATATTTATATATACATGTATTCACTTAAAATCCCTAATTCTTATTTTCTTTGTTGAAAATAGGCAAAAATCGTACTTATCTTATAGGATTTTCGTAGACATTCAATAAAATAATGCTAAGTGTATAACATAATGTATGATAAATGCTATACACTAATAACACTATAACTAAATTAAATATAGTTATGAGAGTCCAGTATAAGCAAGGCTTGGTGATTAAAAAAAATGGATAAAGCATATAACCAACTCTTAAGTTACATCTTGGTAGGGAAATTATACCCATATACTATTTAAAAAGGAATGAGATGATAGCTTCCAGAAGAAAAAGTTCTTTGAGGCAGTAGAGATTTTAAAGACAGAAGTTCTTCTTTCTACAGTATATATGAAAAGTACTTTAAAAATTTATTTTGGCAGGGTTTCTTTTTTTTTTTTACTGACTCACTAGGCAGCCTATTCTATTTTTAGAGATGTTTAATTATTAGAAATTAAATTCTATTATTCCATATGGAAACTGACTTCAGTACTTTTCAAAATATTTTCCATTTGTTCCTATTCCCTATCAGGTGAATTTCAAGCAAATGTAAATCAAATGGGGAAAATGCAAAAGAATGTTCTTCAGTTTTTTGTTTTTGTTTTTTTACACAGAAACTAGTGAATGGTAAGTGAATTATTCTCTATAGAATGCTATTGTTTTATTTCTGCTGACTTCTAAGTAAATAGCCTAGCCAAAAGGATAAATAACAGGCTGACCTGGCCACATGTTCCCAATATATTATTAAACTGCACTATATTTCCTTTAGGAAGAAATTAGCCTGTTATTTCCTTTACATTTTTTATATCCATATATGTCTGAATTTCTCTGGAGTCATAGGAGAGGGCTGAAGAAATAAAATTTGACAAAGCTGGGTTCAACTAATGAGAGGTAAGGGAACTCAGAGAGGCTTGAGTTTTGCCATGAACTCTGGTTTTCATTATAGTATTTGGGGAAGCAAAATATATCAAGGAGAGGAATTAAATGGCATGGGAAAGGGTGAACATGATTAGATTTTATATTTGAAAAGGTATATTGGAAAATATGCTGTCAAAATCTGACACTTTCAGTTTTTCAGTTATAGGCAATATTGTTTCCCCAAATAAGACTATTTTTAAAGTATTTATTCACTTTGTATTTTCCAATTTGAGCAAAATAATTGCACTTCTTGTTGACATTATTTGTTACTAGAAATGAAAGATATAAATGTGATATTTTCTTTAGAATGCTCATTCTCATATTTTGCTCTTGTGATGTCACATTTTACCTGTCTACATTTTGTGTTGCTTATTACTGCAGGCAGCAAGAGATGTGCCCATGTCAAACTGCCTCTAGCTAGCAAATATATTTCTGGGAGACATAATGTTTTAAACAGGAAACACAGGCCAATCTGTCAACAACTAATAAAGTATTCATACTATACCTCCAGCACAAGAAATTGGAAAGGAAGCCCTTCCTCTTCATGTATTAAAAAACTAATAATCAGAAAAAAACAGTCCTTATTCTTATAAAACCAAGTTTAACAAAGATTGAGGATAAATGCAAATGAGTTATCAAAATTATTAAATGTAAATTTCTATCTCCTTTATTTTGTCAATGAATGTTTTAATACATATACAACATATAGTTAATATTATTTCCTTATAGATTATGCTGGTGTTAATAGAAAATGATTTACAATCTCAGAAACTTTTATTTCCTGTATTTCTTTAATCATGGGTTATGTTTCTGAAACTCCAACCCAAAAAAGAAAATAATAAATAAAACAAAAATAACTATCAAAGAAATTTGTTCATAATAACATCTGACTTAAACTGACAATATCTAAATTACATGCAAAATTTAACAAGTTAAAACTTCAAAGAACCAATGATATTAAATGGTATTTGAAATAGAAACATTTTATAAAAAATATTGTGATGTGTGCATGAGATTTGCTTACTCAGAGAGGTAACTATTTCTCTGTACCTATCAATCATAGTAGGCATAGCAGCTGGTTATCCTGCTAGGATGCCCCTTCTCTAGATGATAAACTAAATTAGAAATTATATGTTCTAGTTTAACTTTAAGAAAGTATAAAAAAGCAAGTATTAAGATGTGTTTGCATGTATTTATACCTTAATGAAAGTAATGATTAAAGCACTTGCTTAAGTGTAAGAGCGAATCTACGATTTTCCAACTATAGCTCTTTATTTTTAGACTATCTGAAGGAGATATAGTTATTATTCTTAAAATAAGGAAGTGGCATAAATTCTGTATATGGGAGCTTCATCTAAGCTCCAACTATAAAATGTTGTTGAAGGGAATAAAATATCTTAAGAAGCAGATCCTGAGACAGATATTTGAAGCAATTTCAGAAAGTATCAGTAGTGGGGAAAGAAGACCTCAAAAAAGATAAGAAAGCTAATATAAGGTTTTAATAAGTAAGATATTACTTTCAGCAACTAGGGCTAGTCCCACTGGGAACATCTGGGAGACTATATATAACATACCCAACCTGAGGTAGAAATTATTCCACTTGAAGGGCCAAGAAGTTGGTGTATCTATTTGCCAGCTCTCATTTAGCATTGCTTGAGAGCTGCTCCAGGATGTGTTCTGTATCCCATACTTCCACATATTGCACGTGAAGAACTGAGTACACTCCTGCTGTCAGAGAAGAAAGTATGGTAATGACTTCAGGTGTGCCAAGGGGATACAGATAAGGCACTGACTGCTTCCAAAGGAAGTAAAATTCACAGTCTATATTCCTCAAGAGTATACTAAATATTATTCATACAAATGGAGATTCAGAGATAAGAATAAAGATAAAAGCAGCATTTAATAGATGCAACTATAATTCTATAATTGTACATTGGAATAGTTAATATTGTTAAAACCAACAAGCACAAGTCTCAATCTAAAGCAGCAGAATTTAGGAACTATAAGTTATAGGATATCTGAGAGGTAGATGAAATGAGTAGAGGCAACCAGAGTTATCCAGCTAGGCTCTCTTGGGCTCTGGTATGAAATTACATGTATTTCCAGGAATAATGCTATAAAACTTATGCAATGGTGAAAGGAGCAAATGGAGGAATTTTATTAGCTGAGATTTTACAAATTATAATGGAATTTTGATGCAAAGTTTACTTCATATGAAGGGGTTTATTATAAAGCTACTTGGAAGATAGGAAACCCAGGAAAGTGTTTCAGCAAGAAAATTCTATCAGTACATTTTGTCAGTCAGGATGCAGCAATAATTCTGGAGGACTGATATCAGCCTTAGTGACCTAATCAGCTTGTCTTTTCCTCAGCAGAGAACATTTAATAACCCTACTCTAGGGACTCAGCAACACAATAACTCACTCTCCTTCCTTTCCATATTTCTGCCTCTATGGCTACTGTTTCCTTCTGTCTCCCACTAGGAAACCATCTTTCTCTGTTTGCTTCATATTCAAATTCCTCAAGAGATATGATCTAATTGTATTAGTTAGTCAATCCCTAGTTCAAGGCATCACTATTGAGCAGCATTCTTTGTCCAAGCCAATTTAGGAATGAATGATTGTCTTCACTAGGATGCAGATTCCCAGGCCAATATGTTATATCATACTAGCCCAGTCAGGTGACAAAAACCTGACCACGTGTGGAAAGAACCCTGTTTCTGGTCATTTTTTTTTTCAAAAGGAGAATTGAGTGTGCCAGGCACTTTGTTCCTGAAATCAACAAGGAAAGGAGAAAAAGTGGTTAGAGTTCTATTAAACTTCTTTCAAAGAGTAAATAATGGTTTCTGGAATGTGGTAATGTATTTATGTGTGAAACCATTAACTAATGTTTATTAAATTAGTTTCTTAAGAGAGAAAAACTCTAACCAGATATGATGCAAAACAGGTAGCATTAATAGTGATGTGGCAAATTAGATGTGAATGTAACACATGAACCAGAGAAAGGCCCAAGCTGGGAAACTATTAGTACATGTACCTGTGAACTAATGCATATGTTTTCATAACGACAACTGGTAGCTTTTGGCCTTTCTATTATGCTCACAATTTTGCTTAAGGCAAGGCCTAATGGCCAAAAATATTAATTTTTCTTTATTCAATATTGAGAACACGACTTACTTTTTTAAAAAATTAAAATAATAAGGCAATGTTACCAAAAAATACTCCTCATGCAAATTAATGATACTAGTTTTTCAAGTAAGCAGTTTTTAAAATAGTTCTAGATTTAGTTTAGATTTACATATGAAAAATAAACAAAAAAAGTCTTATTGACATTATCATTATTAGTACTTTAAATTAATGTAATTGAAAAATGACCCTAACTCCTCCACTGAGGGGCTAATATCCAAAATATATAAAAAACTCACATAACTCAACAACAAAAACAAACAATCCAATGAAAAAAATAGGCAGAGGAGCTGAACAGACACTTCTCCCAAGAAGACACGGCCAACAAATATATGAAAGGATGTTCAACTTCACTAACAATTAGGGAAATGCAAATCAAAACCACAGCAAGATACCACCTCGCACCTGCTAAAATGGCTATTATCAACAAGACAAGTAATAACAAATGTTGGAGAGATCTTGGAGAAAAAAGAACTCTCTCATACATTGCTGGTGGGAATGTAAATTGGTATAGCCACTGTAGAAAACAGTATGGTGAGTCATCAGAAAATTAAGAATAGAATTATCATATGACTCAGCAATCCCTCTTCTGGATATCTACCCGAAAAATGTGAAAACATTTACTCATAGATATATGTATCCCTATGTACATTGCAGCATTATTCATGGTAGTCAAGACATAGAAACAAACTAAGTGTCCTTTGATAGATGATTGGATAAAGAAAGTATGGTACATACATATGAGGGAATATTATTCAGTCATAAGAAAAGATGAAATACTGACATTTGCAACAATATAGATTGATCTTGAGATTATCATGCTAAGCAAAATAAGTCAGATGGAAGAAGTTTAGAACCATATGATTTCACTCATATGTGAGATATAAAACTGAAAGCAACAAACAAACAAACAAACAAAAACTCATAGACACAGGCAACAGTTTAGTGGTTACTAGAGGAAAAGCAGGGAGGATGTGAGGTAGATAAGGGTAAAAGAGGTGACGGAAGGAAATTTGACTTTGTGTGGTGAACACACGATGCAATATACAGATGATGTTGTATTGCATTGTACAGTAGAAACTTACATAATTTTTTTAACTGATGTCACCCCAATAAGTTTAACAAAAATAAATAAATCACTCAAAATAAAGTATCCCTCAATCCAATATTACAAAAATTTATCACAATTTTTCTTAAAAAAAAATGAGTGTGTGCCAATTCATCACAATAAATACATTTTAAACACTTTGAATGGCATATTATCTCTGATTAAATTGTACAATAAAGCTCCAAAAAAATCCATGGCAATTTAAAAAGGAAATTTTTAAGATGTTGCTTCAGCTACAAGGCGACTTTGATTTAAGAGTATCTTTAATTATTAATATTTCTGGGAAATATATAAACTCTCTTCCCTTTTGCCCTCAATAACAACCACTCCTACAGCCAATACATTTTCTAATACTCTTATTATTTTATTTTTTAGCAGTTTGTGGAAAAAAAAACTGACAATGCCAAAGCTAGAAAAGAAGTTGGCTGGTGAATCATAATGCTGTACATCTTATTGACCTAGAGCATAGATGTCTTAATAATTGGCTCTGGATGAGTACAAAAAAGTGAAGAGATTTCACAGAAGATAATTCATATCATGTCTGAAAGCTGAAGGGAAATACAAATATTTCAAATAAAAAAAAATACATATAGTGAGTTTTCTCTCTCCTGGCTTTGTGCCGGGGCTTTGGGTAAAGAAGAAAAAATAAAGCATAGTTTTGATTACTGAGAGTTTACAATCTATGAAAAGTAACTTTCAATAACAGGTCAAGATAACAAAAAATTGACATATTGGCCCGTGATTAATATAATCTATGTGAATAATAATTGCATTGAGTGTTCTGTAGATGATGACTTCACATTAGTAAAGTTAAATGAGAATCACACTTAATATGCGGAAGTTTAGATTAATTGAGATATAAATTATGTTTTAAGGTTTCAGTTTTAAATAGACATTGAAATAGAGATAATTTCATACTTCTCAGAATATAGATAAAAATATTTACACCTCAAAGTGCTACTATGCTCTGTTTAATTATAATAAAGCAAATTAGTTAATAAGAATGAAACTCCCAAACCCTAGTGATCTGTGACCACCAGACCTAGCTATAATAGACAAAAGCAAAGTGATTCAAAGAGATGTGCAACGAGGACTATGATGGGACTGAAGACTTGACAAAAAGTGGGGATACTGTTGTGCACAACTTGCTTATTTGGAAGATACTCCATGACAATACAAATTTGCTATGATACTCACTTGTGGGAATAAGCCACTGGAATAGTGGGCACTCTAGTCATCAAGTCATTATCTCAAAGTGGCCATTAATATGCTGTCTCTATCCAGCTGCACCCATCATGAGGGAGAATGTCAGGATCATAAGGGCCTTTTTTGAGAGATGTTATCATTTGCTTCCTCTCTTTTTTTCTCTATCATACCTAATAGGTCTCTTCCCCTCCACCCCTTTTTAACTGCCTCCCTTGAGTGCTAACATTGGTCTATCATGTATAGGAAAAAAGAGGAGAGTGAATAAGTGGTAGAAATGTTATCTCTTGTTTTCCCCTAATTCCTTTTGTTGTTCTCTATCAGGGAAAATGTGAGAACAGCTGTACCTTGGCTGTACCTCTGTACCTTGGCTTACTGATTTTTAAATTAGATATGAATAGTGCCCATATAATTGTTAGATATTGCAATATTTAGCACTAGGCCTAAAATACATATTTTTATTTTCGATTAGTTTTAAATTTTAAAAAAAAAAAAAGATGACTAAAAGATGACTATGGCCATGTTGTTTGAACTTGTTTTTTCATCCTTATTCCAAATGTAGCTCAAAACAAGAAAGAAACCCCCATAGAGAAAAACTCATTAAATGCACAGTATCATTAATAAAATAGTGCACATCAAAAGGGTTCTTTGATAGCATTTTGTAGCTTTCTCATAGCCCACCTTAGAGAATCACTTCTTAATTTTCCCTTAGCCACCACGGAAATCACAAAATCCTTATAATGCTCTGCCTCGATATTTATTCCCAATGAAGTTGCCTGGGCAATGGTAACATATTGTATTCTTTAGGTGTTAGATTAGTATCTCTTTGTTGACCAGGAAGCCAGAAAACACATAGCAATTAAAAAGATGTACAGTCTAATATATTCTAATTAGAGATGATTACCTACTTCTACCAATGGGTATTCACAAATTGCCTGCTAACCCTTTCAGAAACAGGACTGATTTTGTATTGTTGCCATTGATTTTGAAAGCTGTACAAAAGAAAATAATGATTATGTTAGACACAGAAGTGATTTTGTTTTGTATTTGTTTTGTTTTCCTTTTCTTTTGCTGAATAATCACTTGGTTATTTTTTTTTTTTAATTTCTAACACTTTTTAAAGTGAGGATATGAGGCAGTTCTGTCATATTTGGAAAATAATTTAGTTTACAGATGATAGAAATGATGGAGGAAATAGTTATATAGTTATAGTTATACAGTTATAGTTATATAATAGTTTAGTTACCAATAACTAAAGAATGACTATCAGAACAGAATTGGCAAATAAAAAAAAAAAGTCACTTTAAGGAAAAAGACCTTCTATTTGTTTTTAAAAAATAAGGAAATCATAGGAATGGTCAACTCAGTATGATTAGTCATCCTTTCTAGACTGGGGAGTTACAGTGGAACAGAAATATAAAGATAAAAGATGTAATAGCAAAAGAAAGAAGGTAGGGATGAGTTGACATATAGCAATTAAGATATTCTTGACAATTTTAACTTGATATGACCAAATGGAAACCTTTGTCCTTTTCCAGCAAGCATATTCTTATTTCAAATGCCATGAGCTACCATCATGTTAGGTAGCTAGTCAGACATGAGCAACAGGGGAACAAAGAAATGGAGGCCCAGCCCAGAGACCGCCTAAAGAACACTGCATTGGTAGTTAAAGAATCCCTCCTGTAACCTGGGAGACAAAGGAAGACAAAGGAAAGGAGGGCCATAACCTATAGCTGGTTTAATCCAGCCACGGACACATGCACAGAAGGTACTACCCTAACCTGCCCACAACCTCAGCCTCATTATACCATCATTACAATACCATGTTTATGCCTGGAAGTTTATGAATCTAATTATAACAGACTGATTAGATAAGCACGTGTGCACTAGGCAAAGAGTTATATAAAAGCCAAGTGTCAATCAAAATGACTTCATGTGCCAGTCACCTAGGAATGCTTTTGTAACCACCCATCACAGCCCAAATATAGTTCAGACATTCCCATTTCAAGGTTGTTACAGCTCACTTTGCTAAAACCATGTTCCTCCTTGGAGTGTGCTTTGTCTTTCTAAAATATACTTTTAACAAATCTTTTTCTAAATCTCGCTGACCTGTGATTCTTTGCTGCATCAGTGGGGAAGAACCAAGGAAAAACGCTAATTGCACTTCTGCGTCATTTCCACCCCTCATGGTACTGGGGCGACTCTGGAGTTGAAATCGCCCCCAAACAGTAACAAGGCCATTTTGCTGGGCCCCAAGCTCCAAGAGGACAGAAGCTCCATTGTTCAGACCATGCCCTATGTATCTCTTCATCTGGATGTTGATTTGTATCCTTTAATATTCTTTGCAGTAAATTGATAATCGATTAAACAAACAGGTTTTTGTTGTTGGTGGTGGTGGTTTTTTTGAGTTCTGTGAGCAGTTCTTGCAAATAATCGAAAATGAGTTGGGGATCATGGGGACTTTTGATTGGTAGCTAATTGGTAAGAGTAACAATCTGGGCTTGTGACTGACATCTGAAGAGAAGGGCAGACTTATGGGACTAAGCCCTTTACTTGTGGAATCTGATTCTATTTCTGGGAGGTAGTACCAGAATTGAGTTGAATTCTCAGACACCCTGTAGGCATCTGAGAATTGCTTGTTTGTGTGGGGAAGCCTGTAGACACATGTTGAAATTGGGTCAGGAAACCCTTTCAGACTCTGAGAAGGAAAGACAACCTTCACTTTCTTGTATCCACTAGGACACTAGGAAAATAGAACAATCAGAATATTTTTATCTTTCAAACTGTAATATCATCATTTGGCAGAAAAGGAATGATTGTTTTCCCATGAGCTTGGGAAGGCAGTTAGACTTGAGTCATTTTAAAAACACTTCATCTTTCCTCTCAGATCTCCTATCCACTTTTATCCCCGGCCTAATACCTAGAAGACCCAGAATTAGTTTACTTAGAGGAGGACAAGGATAGAAAGACCAAGGTGAAGCAAGACCATGCTTCCTGTTTTCTATTCCCAAATAACAAATTACCATAAATTCAACAGCTTAAAGCGGCATTTATTAATTTAAGATATTGTGGGTCAAAGTTCTGGCATGAGATAGATTTGTTTTCTAATTAAGGGATCCATGCCTGAACTAAGGGTGTCAGCAGGACTGAGTTGTCATCTGGAGGCTCTGGGAAAATCTATTCCCTTCTTTAGCTCATTCTTGTTGCAAGAATTCATTACTTTGTGTTTGTCAGACTGATTCCCTTGCTGGCTTAGTTGGGGTTGATTCTAACTACTAGAGGTCACTCTGAAGTCCTTTTCTTATGTCCCCTTCCATCTTCAAGCCATCAATGGCATGCTGAATGCCCCTTTATGCTTAAAATCTCTGATTTTCTCTTATGTGACCAGCCAAAGAAAACTATTTTTAAGAGGTACATGTGATTAGGCCAGACTCACACAAATAATCTCCCTATCTTAAAGTTTATTGAGTTCAGACTTAAATTACATCTGCAAAATCCCTTCATAACAGGATCAACATTAATGTTTCAGTGAACAAGAGCTGAGAATCTTGAAGGGCCATCTTAGACTTCTGCCTCCACATTCTGCTTTTACTGTAGGACCTCAAATAGCCTCAAACAGCCTAACTTCTCCTGAGAATGAAGTGGAAAGATGAATCAACTGGGTGTTAAGAATGAAGTTTTTATTTGTTTGTTTTTATGTTTTAACTCAAGAGAACCAAACTATGGCTCCTGATACTCCAAGTTATTTTCATTCCACTCTTTCTTTCATTCACTACAATTTTGTTTTAACTCAGACTTTCACTTAATTCTCAGAAGAGCCAAATTCTTTCACTTCTCACAGACTTCTTCTGTGGGAATGCCTATGACTAGAATATTAGTTCTCAACTTCAAGCCTAAGGCATTTACATGGCAACTTTTTATATATTTTACCTCAGTCTAAGCTTTTGCTGACCACATTTCCTAATTAAGTTCTGTCTTATTATGTTCTATAGTTTTATTATATTCATTCCTTTCATAACATGCATTTCAATTTATTTACTTTTAGTTATTTATTTTGTGTCATTGCTATGTCTCAAGCTCCAGAAGTACAGGGACAATAACAGTCTTGTCCTCTTTTGTGTTCAATATCTTGTATGGAACCTATGCAGAAGGTACTGATAACTGTGTGTTCAGTAATTAGCATTATATTAGAATTATAAAATATAGATGTCAATCAAAATAATGGGAAGGAAATGAGATGTCTAAAGGGAATACATAGCTCTGAGCCAAATGTGGTCAATGGGCTTGTTTTGTTTGAACAAAGAAGGTCTTTGATACACCTGAATATAAAAGAAGGTCTTTTATACACCTGAATATGATCACTTGAATTTGACTGACCTCTCGAGTTTGCCATAAGCCTCATCACTCCATATTATTTTTATACTACCTCTTCACACATTTCTATGTCCTTCTTCACAACTCAAACCTTTTGAATGTATAATACTACTTTTACAGTAAGAAGAAAAAGAGGCCTAGTTATGAATTCAGAAGAATGCCTATATTTTAAGGCCAACCAGAAAAAAATATATATTTGTAAAAAAAATACCCATTCTTGAGCTTTACCCATGACTTCCTGAGTGCCAATATACATTGTTCTTTAAGAATCTCAGAACTAAACTTATAGCTCTTTAATATGTGATGGCACTTAAAAGGCAATGACTTTTTCTGTAATGACTTGAGTATACATCTTATTTCTCCTTCAGTGCTACTAAAATTTTTCTGATAGCAAGGTTAAGGCATATTTCATGATTCCTTATATGTAGTTGGTGCTCAACAAGTGTATCCTGAATAAAATATAAAAATGTGTGTTTATATTCATGAAGATATAACTATAAAAATTTTCCAGGCTCAGACAGCTTCATTCTAAAAATTATCAACTCAGATTTAAAAATTTGAGTATAAGATCTTACGCACATTTTAAGAGTACATTGCTTCCTTGATTACTGTTCAAAGATACTTATACTTCTCAAAGATTTATGAAGTCACATCTTTATGTCATACAAAGATTTCTTTCATCATTATTTCTATATGCCTACCAGTTGAATTTTTGTCATAAATGTTTTGTCCTAGAAAGTATCATACAGTAACTATGTGATACTTTTCTCTCTAACACATGCCTACATTAAACTAGATGTACTAAAGGAAAAAGATCATGTTTCTGTTGTTGTTGATTGCTTGTTTCCTTTTCCCACTCTATTTATGGTTAGCTAGTTGAAACTTATAAGAACTGAGAAGGTCATTGTCTTGGTGGCCAAAGCTTAACAATTTAGAGAAAAAATTTAAAATCATACAATGAAACTAATTGGAAAGGACTGGATACACAGTCCCTCTCCTTTCATGTCCCCTTACAGTGTCAGTTTATTTTTATACCACATAGATGATAAGTTTAGGATTTATCTCTACTTGGTGCCATTGATTCCAAAGGGCATTGTGTGCAGCACCCAGACATAGTCAGCCTCCATCTCTCTAATATTAAAAAGTCATGTAAATGATTCAATTTGGCCTACTCTTCATCATATCACCCCTATTATAGGATCTCCAAGCCATTTTCTTCTCTTTAAAGGGGAAAGGCAGTTGTGGGAAAGAATAGGACATCATGATTTTCTATGCCTCTCACAAAGTTCGCCATTTTGTCCTTTTAGTCCTATGTAAACTTCACTTCTTCAAGATCATGTGGGTTTTAGAGGCTTTGCCCTTAACAAATGGCCACATTTGAGCCTTCTGTAAATTGCCTGACATTAGTCTTTAATCCTTTTATTTTTTCCAACCAGCCAAATGTGATTCAAAGATTCAATAATTTATACTGCCATTTTTAAAGTGGCCATGAATACATGTTTATTTTATGGTGAAATTTTTATAGTTTAGTGATATCTACATATCTCCCATCTTCTCTTTCTAGATGAGATTATTTTATTCCCTACATATAGAAAAGTGAACATTTGGCTTGCCTATCTTCTTTTATCAGTAATTCACCCCCAAAATTAAAACAAAACAAAACAAAACTAAACTAAAAGCAATTTTTGAAAAAAAAACATATCAACATTCTCAAACTTTATATCAGATATTCTTAAGAGGATCTTTAATATAGCTTCTTGCTGTAGTTGTTCGTTTTGTTGGAGGTGATAGAAATAGTGCTAATTGCTGACATTATGTGGACTAAATGCTTTATCTCAGAGTTCTAAACTGAGTATATTTAGGCCATTGAAAGTTATCTCATAAATCTGAGTAGTCCAAAAAGTACCATGTCAAATTTTATACATGTACATGTGACTTTCATTTGCTTGGTTCACTCTTGTGAACTAGAAGACAGCTCAAGGACACTCTTAAGATTAACTATAAATTTTCCTTCGAGGACCAATTTTATATTTGAACCAGGGAAGAAGTAATAAACTTTTCAGGTAAGTACACAATTCCAGCCCAGATTCAGTGTAAAATAGTTTGTTTGAAACATGTTAGCTCTTGTAGCCAATAAAATATCTACTTGTTACAAATAGAAAATAAATATAAAGAGAACAGTAACCCTAATTTCAGAGTGACAACAAAAATAGGGGGTATTTACATTGTGTTGTTTTTCAAAACTCTATTTTGATATTTACATTTGCTGGTTTAGAGTAGAATAGTTCTTTCTAAATTAGGAACTGACAGCTTAATTATATGTGATTGATATGCCTTCTTTACAGGAGTCACTGCTGGAATATAAACACCTATTTTAATTATTATTTGTATTTATCATACTCAGTATAACACAAATATATAATGGAGATATTTTAGTTTTATTGAATTCAGGATTGCTTGTTGGAAAAATCCTAGCACAGGCAAAATTCTATTCAGCGATTTTAAGTTATAATGTTCTGCATTGAGTTAGTTCCACTATGGTATATGGTTCACCTGCAACTGCTATGCAGATGTAGGTATGACAAACTGTTTTAATGAAAAATCCTTTACAACATATTCACAGTCATGTCTCTACTTAATTCTCAGTGTAAGCAGTAGGGGAAAACTGCCCCTGTTGCCATCATGGCTAAATCTTACAATATTGTCTGCAAGGATATTCAGTGTTTTTAAAAACTATGCTTTTAATATCTGTGCAGTGTTAAATATTCTTCATTAAATGCCACCATTTCGAGGCTATTATGACTTTTCCTTGGTAGCAGAGTCTAATCGGAATAATATTCCCTTTGGAATCAGACTGACCAAGTTTGAATCTTGATCTTGTGGATTACCACTCAAGTAAAGTTATCAATGTTATTTAATCTTTGAGAGTTTCAAATTCTTCCTCTGTAGAAGTCTAGTAACTATTCCATTAATTCAAAACTTGCAGAGTATACTGTGATGTTTAAATGAAGTAGTGGTGAGTATAAAATATCTAAAAGCATGCCCTGAGCATTGTACACACTCAGTCAATAAAGTTGATGTTGTGACTATATAAAAGTTTATGATGAACACTTTTTGATTGATTCCCTAAGTAATGTTTCTATTTTTTTCTCTTAAATCATATCCATTTTCAAAGAAAAGAAAGAAAATGAAGGGGAAATAGTTAATGTTATAGTCCTACATGACTGCAGAGCAAAGTAGATAAAAAAGACTGGAGAAAAGAAAACAGAGAGGCTTCTTCATAATTCAACCCTAGGAGGAGATAGCTGGTAAACAGTTATATTAGTTAGCATTCTTAGTTTGCAAGTAACAAAAGCCCAATTCAATCTACTTTAACCTAAAAAGAGAGAATTAACTGTCTTCCTAACTTAGACATCAAAAGGGTAAAGTTGGCTAAAGGGATATTAAAGCAATGTCCTCAGGATCTATGTCCCACTCTGCTCTGTTCTCTGCGTTAAGCACCTCCTCCAAAGATCTTCCACAGTGGACAAACCAGCTTTGAGTTCCAGGTTTTCACAGTTTTTATAATCACAGAAGGAGAGAGTCTCTAAAACCTATTTTTAGTCTGATGTAGACTCTTGTGTATTGCTGCTTTTACTGTCTTTGCTTTTGGTGTCAAATCCAAAAAATCATTGTCAATATGTTTCCTTCTAGGAGCTTTATTATAAACTTTTACATTCAAGGCTTCAGTCCATTTGATTGATTTTTCTGCATTGTGTAAGATAGGGGGTTCAGTTCCATTCTTTGGCATGTGGCTCTCCAGTTTTCCCAGCACCATATATTGAAGAGAGTATCCTTTTCCCATGTATAATCTTGGCTCCTTTGTCTGTCATAAATTAATTGATCATGTATGTGTAGGTGTTTTCCTGGGCTTTTTAGTCTGTTCCATACTGTTTTGATAACTATAGTTTTGTAATATAGTTTGAAATCAGGAAATGTAATCACTCCTGCTTTGTTCTTTCTCGAAATTGCTTTGATTACTCAAGGCCTTTTGTGGTTCCGTGCAAATTTCAGGATTTTTTTTTTCTCTGAAAAATGACATTGGAATTTTGACAGATTCCATTAAATCTGTAGATTGTCCAATTTTTTGGTGTATAATTACTCATAGTACAGTTGACACTCGAACAACATTGGGGTTAAGAGTGCTGGCTCCCAATACAGTCAAAAATTCATATATAACATTTGATTCTTCAAAAATTTAAGTTGTCATTTAGTATTCACAGGGCACTGATTCTAGGACCCCCCATAGATACCCAAATCTGTGGATGCTGAAGTCCCCTATACAAAATGGTATAGATAAATGCACATAGTTGTCTGTCTGCATCTGTGGATTCCCAGCTGTGGATCAAAAGCAATACAGTTAATTAATTTTAAAAAATCTGTGTATAAGTGGAGCCACACAGTTCACACACATATTGTTCAAGAGTTAACTGTAGTCTCTTATAATTTATTATATTTCTGAGGTATCAGATATAATGTCTCTTTCATTTCTGATTTTGAGTCCTCTCTTTTTTTCCCATGAGTTTAGGTAAATGTAATTTTTGTTTATCTTTTAAAAAAAGCAGCTCTTAGTTTTATTGGTATTTTCTATTTTTTTTTTTTTAGTCTCTACGTCATTTATATCTACTCTGATCTTTGCTATTTCCTTCTTTCCAATAAATTTGGACTTTTTTAATTTTTTCCCCCAGTTCCTTGAGGGGTCAAGTTAGGTTGTTTATTTAAGATCTTTTTCTTAATGTAAGCATTTATTACTATAAAATTTCTTCTGATAACTACTTTTTATGCATCTCATAAATTCTGATACATTATATTTTTATTTTTATTTTTCTCAAGCTTTTTTTCTTTGATTTCTGTTTTGTTTTCCTCTTTGACCCAGTTGTTGTTCAGTAGCATGTCACTTAGTCCCTACATATTTGTGAAATTTCCAGTTTTCTTCTTGTAATTAATTTCTAGTTTCATACTGCTATGATTAGAAAAGATGCTTGATATGATTTTAATATTCTTAATACTTCTTTGTGGCCCAATAGATGTTCTATATCAGAGAATGTTTCATGTGAGCTTGAGAAGAATGTGTATTCTGCTGCTGTTGGATGGAGTGTTCTGCAAGTATCTGGTATGTCCATTTGATGTAACATGAAATTTAAGTCCAATGTTTCCTTATTGATTTTCTTTCTTGATGATTTATCCATTGTTGAAAGTGGAGTATTGAATTTCCCTACTATTATTTATTGCTCTCTATTTCTTCCTTCGGCTTTGTTAATATCTGCCCTTAAACTATCATCACAATTTTCTATTCTTTTTCTTTTTGCTCTTCTGATTGGATGAATGTCACTGCCTTGTCTTAGAAATTGTTTATTTTTCCTTTCCCATTATCTAGTCTTCAAAAAATAATTGATTTTTTTTTCAATTCAGTTATTGTATTCTTCAGCTCTATGATTTCTGTTTATTTTCTAATATTTTCTATATCTTTGTCAAAATTATCACTTTGTTCATGCACTGTTTTCCTGGCCTTAGTGAGCATCTTTATGGCCATTATTTTAAAATCTTTATCAGGTAAATCTCTTATCTCCTTTTCATTAAGGTCTTAGTTATTTTTAGTTCGTATTGTCCCCTATGTCTCTTTCATGAAAAAAATAAATAAATAAAAGTTCATTTTCATTCTTCCTCTAAAATATGGCATTGTCTTTTCTATTTACTTTTTTCTTTTAACTTTTACAAAACAAAATATTTTAGATTACTCTTAAATTTCTTTCATGTGTAAAAGTCAATTTTAATGCAGTACTTTTTATGTGTAGGTTAAAATATTTTTCACGAAAATATCTAGACTTATATAAGATCAAATTTATTTCTATTCTCACTCTGTGTTAATTTCATTAAAAGTCTTAGGATAAATGTACTGTGTTCTAAAGGTGATTTTCTGTTTTGTTTTGTTTTTTCTTTGCTTGTTTACTTCAATCTACGAGCATTACTATTAACAAATGACAAATGTTCTTAGTTGAAATTCTAGTCAAATACAGTGTATCAGTAAAATAATCAGTTTGATTTGGGAATGGGAGGTAGGCAATGAGATATATATAGAAATGAATATATTTACTGAAATAATGTCACCTTATTTCTAAAATGTATTATTTCTTTCTTTAGTTTATTACCGGTAGTCTTATTAACTTATGACTAATTATTAGTTTCTATCTTCTTTGTTACATTATCACTATAAATATTATTAATGCTATTAATAATATAAAATGTATATGGTCTTTAATTTTTGTCAGCTATGTGCTAAATACTAAGTTCTCACAAAACTTTATTTTCTATTTTACAGCTAGAAAAACTGATGCAAAGAAATATAAACATTTTATAGGAAGAAGTAGAGCTAAGAGTGAAAACTTAAGCCTTAACCATTATATTGTTATGAATTCCTACTATAAATTCTAAAAATCCTCATTACAACCTTTTGCTGAATATATTTATGTGCATATATCTTTAGAGCTAAGAGAAAGATGAAATCTAACTTTTGTTTAGAAAAGCTATAAACTAGCTTATGAATTTGAATCTATGTATAAATAAAATTAATCACTTGAATAAATGAAGAGACTTTACCTCCCCCCAATAAAATTAGTTTTGCTATAATGATAGACATACTATTAAAAAGCATGACTTGGTTTTTAATATAAATCATGTTTACTTTTTGGTGACTCAGTATCTAGATTTTAAGGCTCACAGAATCAATACAAAGGTAAATAAAAGCTTATAAACTTAAAAAGTATCTAACATTTGCTGGAACTTTATTTTCCCTAAAAAAAGCATATTAGTGTTCTCTTTAACAAAAAACATTTGCATTCATAAACAAGCATTCTAATGGGAATGGATAAATCAGAAATGAACAGATTGAGTCAACCAGGGTCAGCAAAACTTGCAAGTCATTATCTTAAATGCCTATCAGCAAGCATACATAAAAGGGTAGATGTCACTGCTTGGTTCTTAATAGAGAGGCATACACCAGTCTCACTTTCACTACAGCTGGCACCTCTGACTTTTCTTTGCAATGGCAGATATGTACTGACCTCAGCAAAGGAAAAGGCAAGACAGAACCAGCATGGAATTGCACGGGGTGCAAATATTATTAAAACATTATTGTTTACTGAACCCCCATCTGTCAAGAAAGCTCAAGTGACTGCGCATAAGGTATTTTTCCCTTTGCTCTTCTTTCCCTTGGCCAGCTTGAATTCTCCTTACTTCTGTAAACTGACTCTATGTTTACATACAGAAAATGATCCAGCTGCTGTTTAAAGCAACATACTCCACTTTTGAAAAGTAAGGCAGACAATTTCTGTACCATTAACATGCGTGAGCACGCACACACAGAAAGAGTAAAAAAATCACAAGGGCTAGAAGCAGATTTTGATATGTAGAACAGGTTTTTTTTTAAAAAAAATTATTTTGTAATCTGAGTCTATAATTGGTTAGTGAGTTGTCTGAAACTATATGTAAACTATCTGACAAACACATATGTTGTAGAGAAGTTAGACAGCTGATTTCCATAGAAGCCATCTCCTCTTCCAAGGGACCATTCCCCCTCCTATAAGAATGAGCCCTGCATGCTTTGTTTGCACATGACCCCAGCTCCAAGGCTACAGTTGATCGTATTATGACTAAATTCTTGATCTAAACTGGACTATTCAGATTCTCTTTCCTAGTAATTTGGGATTAGGATTCAGAGACAGTGAGCAAGTGGCTAGAAATTTATATGTTGTAAAATGTAACATATGTACTTATGTACTTTATACAGCTATATTTTGCAAAATGAAAAGATAAATAGAGAAAGCTATTCTAGAAGCAGAGATAAACAAGAGCGGATTTCTGAGTATTTTCCATATTCTAATTGAGTCCCTCTGGTTGAGATCTGGCTTCATTCTTGTGCTTGAATTCTGTGAGATACCCCAATATGTACTTAACAAATTTATCATATCCTTAAGCTAAGCTGCCTCAGATTGTTTCAGTTATGCACAGTCATAAAATATGAATCATTTTAAAAAGGTGATTGTAAGAGGCCATTGTTTTGAGTCCATAAATCATTTTTTAAACCCTGCAAGGAAAAATCCCTGGCTTTGGGGTGTTTCATTACTTCCAGTCGGTTAGGTAATGTTTTTAGGCAGCCTCCTTAGCCTTTTAGAATACAATGATTTTCTAGTGTTACACTATAGAGGAAGTAAGATAAGGCTACATTATGAAAATAAATACATGCTCTTAAAATAAATTAAAAATAAACAAATTTACTTGGGTAAAAATCATACTTTGGGAAATTAGACCACATCTGAATTTCACCATATGTTTTTTCTGCTTTCTGGGCATGAAACAATCAGTTTCACTTGATTTCTCATCCTTGAGACAGATGTTTCAGAATTAGAGGAAGATCCAGTTAATCCAAAATATAGAAAAAGTTAGCATGTCAAATTGCAAAGAGAATGCATTTTTGAACTAGATGGCTCTAGATTCAAATTCCAACTCCTTCATTAATTATGTGAATGATCTTGGGCAAGTTCATTTATCACTGTGAGTTACATATTTTTCCTCTGTAAAATAGGACAAACAGGTCAATTTGAGAAATTAATTAAATGAGATAGTACTTGTCATGTAGTTTGTTGATGTCTGATAATGATGCATAGTAAATACACAGTGTGTTAATTCCTTTCCCTTGCACTTATATTTGACAACTCTTAGATTTAATTCAGGATATGATGCTAACACAATCAAGCTAATAAAGCTAGGCAGTGGTGACAGAGGTTCCCACATGTTAACATTCCCTAATATCCTTTTTCTATAGGCCCCAAGGGTCTTTGTGCTATTAACACCAATGAAGAATCACTTTATTCATTCTAGATATATTTTCATTATACATCTGTCTAAAACATTTGCTATAACAATAATAAGTGCTAGCTATTGATCACTAACTAGGTAATAATCTGCTAAGCATTATGATTTACCATATTTAGTATTCATAGCAATACTCTGAGTTAGCTATTGCTATCCTTATATTAATACTATGAAATCTGAGGCTTAGAGAGTTTTTTTGTACAAGATCATCAGCCAGAAAGTGTCAGAGTCGGCATTCAAAACCAACTTTATCTGGTTCCAAAGTAAATATTATAACCAGCTTCTTTTATATCTAATCTATTAAAGTAATTGTGCCTGACTTTTCAGAATTTGACAGAAACCCAGGAGAGTAACAGATTAAAAAAATAATTGGGTGATTCTACCAACCAGTATTTGATAAAAAAAAAATAATAATAATAATAATAATAATTGCAGTTTAAATACTCACAGTTTTTTCCCAACTATTACTTCATAATGTCATATTGTGACATAGTTTCCAGTTTCGAAATTGTGCTAGCAGTTATTTCATTTTGATTTTGCTTATTTTTCTTAGTTTTTTTTTTGCTTGTGCCTCTATTGCTAAGCTTTTCTTTTATTTTATGTTATATTTCTTTCCTTCCTTCCTTCCTTCCTTCCTTCCTTTTTTCCCTCCCTCCTTCCTTCCTTCCTTTTTAATTTCCTTCCCTCTTTCCTTTTTTTTAGCAACTACAACCCATTTGAGCAAAAAAAAGTTACAAGTTAGGCTAGCATTACATTTTACAGCTTTGTAATTTTAAGTTTTGTATCATCATAAAAAAGAGAACAAATTAGAATAATATGTTTAAAAATTGATTCAAATATTTGAATATCAAAAGTTTAAAAATGTAATCATTTATTCAGCATATATTCATAGAATGTCTACTTCGTGCCAAGTTTTGCTAGATATTGGAAATGTAATAATAAAAAAAACAATAAACAAACAAATCTATAATCATGTTAGGGAGTAATTAGTGTTATTTAATAAATAAATCATGCTTATTCTCTATAGTGGTTGAGTCAGACCAGCTCCATATCTGTTTGATCCTCTAATATTTAGGCTCTTTTAATCAATCTGTCCTACTCTGTCAAAATTGCCACAGTGTTCTTTGAGGACCCCCTGATATCTTTCTCTGTCATCTCAGCTATTTGGAGAACCTAATGAAAAGTGAATTCAAGTTCCTTCTCAAAGGCCACTGGGTTAAATACATATCAGGAGATATATGTCTGGGCACCATTTTTAGGATTTTGGATCATCTATTAAGAGCTAAGACGTTTCCTGAAGATTATATGGAAGTTAGGAATCAGAATTTCCCAGAGCACATAGACTGCATTATCGATAAGGAGACATTTATTTCTGGCCATACACAAAAGTAAGAGCTATAAGGAGCTGACTGTATGTACAACGACAAGGCAGCTCAGAAGATGCATGAGTGGGAGCTGTGGCTTAGAACAAAACAAAACCAGGCATCCAAAGACTAATTGATTACAAATGCCAAGCTACCTGGAAAAATTACGATTATTTCCACTTAAAACCACAATCCCCTATCTTGACTATCAATTTTCACAATGATTACTCTGGGTTCTTATCATTGTTTCTAAAAGAGATGACCCACCAACACAATGTTGTAGATGTGATTATGTGGCCCACCTATATCAGTATTTCTCCCTCAAATTACCAAAATCAATTCAATAGTTGAGTACTTTAGAAATACATTTTCTTCAGATTGCTGCCCAAAAAAGCATTTTTTCATAGGGGCTTTTCATGAACACCCTAATTAAAATATCAGTTATTCATTACCTTTCCTATTATCCTGCTGTATTTTTTTTTATAGTGCTTTAGTTACTTGAAAATCTATTCTATATCTAGTTATCTGGTTCTTGTCTGTCTTCTGCACTAAAATGTAAACTTAAAAATTGCAACAACTTTTTTTTATTCACCACTGTACATACACCCAGCACATAGAACACTGGCTAATACTATTAGCAATTAAATGAATCTTTGTTAAATAATTAAAATATAGCAAAAAAAAAAAGGTTGAGAATATTGAAGCCATTCTATGAATATAAAGGTGCAATTGATTAAACATTTCATTTTAATATAAACATAGACGAAATCATAACAAATACTCTGTCATACTACATTGTCTTCCTATATTAACTCCTACAATTTCCTTAGTAAGAACTGGCAAACAGTGGGGGCTTAATTGTTCTTCATCAATTTTCTTTTCCTGGTTATATATTATTCATTGAAATGTCTCTTTTTCTATGTTTCAATTCAAATTCCCATTATTTTCTAATTATTTTCAATCTTGTATTTTATAATTGGCCCAAAATTAGGGCACATGGATATCCAGATGTTTTTTTCTTGTTGCACACATCTGTCACACAAAAAATAGTGTGGAAGAAGTGACTCTCCTGTGATTCTCTGTATTTTCTTGATACTTTATGCAAACATATTTTTCAAAGGATGTTTGTAGAGTGAACAGCCTTGAAATATAGAGACGGTGTCTCTCTCCTTATAAAAGGGAAGGGATTATTTACTGTCTATAAAATAATGTCTACCTTTGGGGAAAACTGTTAGCAAGTTTGCTGAAAGCTCATTGTAAAGATTGGGTTCCCCTTAGTTTGGGATTCTTTGGCTGTGATGCTAACACACTGTGTGTGCAGATATAACTTTGCCCTCTTGTTTTCTGGGGAATTGGGGCTTAGAGAATAGTTGCAAGAAAATACTTGAACTCTGGCTACTATTAATGCTGTGAACAGGAAATTCTCTTTTGTCTCTGACCCAGGAGTCTCATGTTTCCTCCTAGCATTCATGAAGTCATGGTAATATACCTTAGAAGATAGCAAGTAAAATTAAGTGTCTGCTCTTCACAATCTTGACAGTGGACAATATTGATTTTTTTCTAGGTTTTATATAACTTTCTAACATTGAGCAAAAAAAAGTGTTTCTGAGATAATTGCAATCTGGATAGTTTCCCCTCATTAATTATAAACACTTTCTCTTTCATTTTTTTGACTCTCTGTACCCTTCTTATCACTTACTATAAAATATAGCCCTGGTTGGAAAACCTGTAATTAAAAAACTGCTCCTGAAAACAAACTACTACATGCTAGTTTATGTTGTTTCACTATTTTCTATAAGCTACATATCAATTACCTACAGTCAATTTTCTAATTCTCTAAGTTGAACTTTCAATTTATAGGAATGTACAGTCTTCTGTGCAGTGATTTTTCTTTCTTTGCTGGATTTTTCTTACTCCACCATAATCTCCACTGCCTTATTTTCTACTTCACAATCTCTCATGCCAACACCACATCATTTTTTATTCAAAATATATTTACTTCAGGTGTTTTAAATTTTAAATAAAGTAAAACATAGCCAAGGACTGCAGGTTTCTATTCACCATTTGAGTGATGGTGCATAAACAAAATCAGCAATACTTATATTCTGAGATGTCATATGAAGTAACTTTTGTTTCCTCCATTTTTTTTTTTACTCAATCCTTTATTTCCAGTAAAAAAAAAAAATCTCAAAAGTCTTCAAAATGGTTTAAATCTAAGCCATTTAGTCATTTGCTCATCAGTGTTTATGCTTCACATCAGTATTTATAAGCCTATTTCCTATCGTGTTTTCTCTGCAATACACCATACTAGAGATTACCATATCCTATGGTTTCAGCTGCAGTTTATTAAGCAATTTAGTAAGTATAACTCAGTATGTTTAAGGTTTGTGAGCTATTACTAAAACAAGTGTTTTAAAATCACTAGTTAAGTGTCGAATTATTTATTAATATTATGTTAAAAATACAGTTAGTATAAATTTATAAGAATTATTACTGCATTTATTATTTTGTTGAATTTGAAATTCAAAACAAATTAAGAATCTGATTCACTTTATTTTTAAAGATAGAGTTGCTCAGATATTACTTATGGTCATTCTAAAAACAAAAGTTAAAGACTTCAAAAATGTCTTCATGTCTCCACTAACACGACTTCTCCCCATACTTTACACAAACAGAAACGGAACACAATGTTCCACAAACACCACCATAATTCACATGGCAATAACTAAAAGGAAAGATGAAAGATGGCTCGGGAAATAGAAAATATATGATATTTAATTCAGTTTCTTCGACAAAATGTATAGTACTCTGCATATTATTACATATACCTGAGCAATCTGATGGGCCTCATAGGTAGATACTAAACCAAATAAGTGAAGACTTTGGGGAATTCAGAGGTGATTATTGTCCTCGAAGCTGCTCCACTTGGGAGTTAATCATCCAAGGTCTTTAACTCTCGTTTGATATATAATGTGATAGCTGAGAACCTATATTCTCTATCCCAGATTTATAAACCTAAAACCACCATGAGGATCCTGTTATTCCCTCATTAGTTTTGGGGTCTCTCTTTATTCTCTGGATTCACTGCCTTGACAAATATCATGTTGTCGTTACGTCATATTGCAGAAGTTTTTTGGAACATGTTTTCGGCGAACTAAACAATATTTTGAGCTAAAATTTTATTTTATAATGATCAGAGAGAGTTATTATTACATAAGTTTACATAAGTTGCACACACATATATACACATAACCTACATATGTATACTTGATGTGATTTACACTAAGAAATATATATTTGGTCTTTGTCCCCATTTCTGGCCCAGAGCTCCTAAAACTTTTGGAATTTTCTAAGTGATAAGAACAAAAAGGTATCTTGTTATTCACAATAATCCCCTTTCAACAACACCTGAGTATATGTTAATGAGGTAAATTTGAAATACACTTTAGGATGGGAGTCGGTTGCCAGGGGAACCAACAACGTTATTAGAGGGTTGAGATTTCACTCCTAATCATCCCCTGACCTTCGGTGAGGAATTTAGCCTGGACTTTGAATCAATTACCAATGGCTAATGATTAATTCGATCATGCCTCTGTTATGCAGCCTCCATAAAAAGCCAAAAGGACTGGGTTCAGAGAAATTCTGGGTTGGTGAACGCAGGAAAATTTGAAGAGTGACATACCAAGAGAGTACAGGACTCCACCTTTTCCAATATTCTTTTCCCTATGCATCTCTTCCATCTGGCTATCCCTGAGTTATATACTTTTAAAATAAACCAGTAATCTAGTAAGTAAAATGTTTCTCTGAATTCTGTGAGCCATTCTAGCAAATTAATCCAACCTGAGGAGTGGGCCATGGGACCTCCACTCTATAACAGGATGGTCAGAAGCACAGGTCAGAAGCAATGGACTTGAGGTTGGCATCTGAAGAGAGTGTGCAGGTAGTTTTATGGGACTAAGCCCCTAACCTATGGAACAGGTGATAGTGTGTCACATAGATAGTGTCAGAATTGAGTTGAATTGTAGGATATCAGCTGGTGTCAGGATTATTTGGTGGTGTGGAAAAAATATACACGTTGGAGTATGGTAACTAAGAAATAATTGTTTCACTGTATGATTTTCACATAAAATAATCCAGCCTCATAAACAATAATCTTGCATAGTTTTTGAATAGAAGTGAATTTATTAGAGTGTTGTGGGTAGAAAATATGTGGAGGTATGAAAGAGTCCCAACAAGCTAAGGATTTTTCTCTTTCTCATTACCCTGTCTCTTCTCTCTACCAAACAGAAAAAAATAATATCACTAATTATTTGTGAAACTACACATTTTTTCATGTAAACCATTCTATTTTTGTATGTATTATAACCTTATAAATTTTATTATAAAAATTTTACAAATGAGCAAGTTGAGTATCAGTGAGCTATTATAACTTGACCAAAGATTTTAAGACAGAAACAGGATTCTAAACTGTGACTGTCTGACTTTAGAAAGTATAATACATCAGTAGTCAAAAATTGGAAAATATTTTTATTACAATATATTTTTATGCAATGTTTCCCAAGAATTTCAATTTTTAATCAGTCTTCCTAAAGTAACAAACAAAAGAAAAAGTGAAGTAATGCCCCAGCAGTTAAGAATGGATCAGGCAGAGAAAGGTATAATTTCAAAGATTTTGAATATTTTTCTTTAAATGAATTAAAAATATATATATCAGTTCCTGATTCTTGTCATATTTAATTTCATATTTGGAAAAATTCTGGCTCTAGACAGCCAGGGTTTCTGCTCTGACTCCTTACATACTAGCATGACCTAAGACTAGTTACTTAAAACCCTCCAATCTCAGTTGTTCCATATTCGTATAATGGGACTAGGAGTAAAGCCGTCTAGCCAATCTAATCCTTTTGGAGGAGGTGGGAGTTACTTTCTGATTCAGACTGCTAGACTGAATTCTCTCTTGTGGTTCTTGAATCTTGCCTTAGGTTTCTAGTGTGAAGAATTGTGTATGATTCTTAGTACCTTAATCTTTCATAGACTGGTAATTGTTTCATTATTAGCATATATTTACAGGTGGTCCATACAGGTTAGTAGTACATGTGATAGATAAATTTTGGGTTTTGTTTTGTTCTGTTTTTGTTAACCTAAGAGAAATTTTCCATCCCACTTATGTATTAATTATTTTTAAAAATGCAAAAGTAAATGTAGAGGTAGGAGGCAAAAGAAACAGCCTGTATTTGTACCACTCAGAGATAAATATTACTAACATTTGGTTTTATTTTCTTCTACGTTATTGTTTTATATTTTATACAAATAAGTTTTATAATAAATAAAAAATATGTACATGCTGCTTTCTTTTAAAAATGTATCTTTTATTTAGTATACATAAAGTACTAAGTACTTAAATATATATTATGTGCACTGAGTACCTAATCTATTATTTTAACAATTTTTGTTATGAGAACATAGAGAAAAGTGCATAAACACATATGCATAGTTTAAACAAAAACTATAAATTCAACATTCATTTAACTACTACCCAGGTGAAGAAGTAGAATATTGTCTATGCACCAGAAACTACTGAGTAGCTCTCCTTCATTAAATCTTTCTTGCTTCCCTCTCCCAGAGATAACCATCCTAGCCACTTTGATTTTTTCTTATATTTTTATTTCCTTATGTATATGCAATAAGGACAGTGCCAAGAAGGAATAATGATCTGAAATTTTTCCTTACTTGCAAGCTAACAAGTTAGAGTGCTATGGTTTCATGAAGGCTGCCAAAAGATATGATATCTGTGTCAGAGACAAAATATAGTTTACTAATCACAGTAACAGCAGTAACCAGAGAATTGGTATGTATAAAAGTTTACCAAGTTCTCTTTCTCACAAGAGAATTTGAAGAGGGCCAGATGACTGCCACATGCGCAGTGAAGTGCATTATAGGAGAGGAATTCTAAGCTTAAAGAACCTACTTTTGTTATAGTGGGCAGCAGGTTTGCTTAGATCTAGCCCCTCAAAACATTATGTCTAATACATGGGACAGTAAAGAAACCTGCCTTTTATGGAGGGGGGCGGGGTGGGTAGGAATGTGGTGGAGAATGTATTTCTTTCAAGCCTTTTTGTTATATAAAAATCCTTGAAATAGTAGTCTAAACCAAAGGCATTCGGCGCCTTTGCTCAAAAGACATGCAGACAAACATGAGAGACCTGCAGAGAATTGGTATCCAACAGCCAGCACCATTTGTTTTAAAGTCATTTCTTTCATTTCTTGCAAATATACATCTCTGCTATATATCAAGCATCCTTATCTATTTGCATATCTTTCTGGATCACTTTTGTTCTATTGTTTTATTAGGTATCCCACAGCATTACCACACTATCTAAACTAGTACATCTTTTTAAAAATAGACTTAATTTCTTTGAACAACTTTTGTTTGTTTTAAGAGTAATTTATTATCTATTATAAAGTAACATTTATTTCACCATTCTTATATTTAATTTTTTGACTTTACTTTTTAGAGCAGTTTTAGGATTAAAACAAAATTGAGAGGAAGGTTCAGAGATTTCTCTTATTCCCTCTGTCCCCATGTAGGCACAGCCACCCCTAATTATCAATATCACTCACTAGAGTGGTACATTTATTACCAAAAATGGACCTACACTGGCTCAAACTCCATTGTTTACCTTAGGACTTACTCTTGGTATTGTACATTTTATGAGTTTGGACCAACATATAACGGCATGTATCTATCATTAAAATATCATACAAAGGTATTTTCACTGCCCTAAAAAATCCTCTGTGCCCTGCCTGTTTATCTTTGCCCCTACCATTTCTGGCAACCACTGATCGTCTCTATCTCCATAGGTTTGCCAGAATGTCATATAGTTGGAATCATGCAGAATGTAGCCTTTTCAGATTGGCTTTTATCATTGTAATTTGTATTTAAGGTTCTTCCATGCCTTTTCATGGTTAATATCTCAATTCATTTTAGCACTATTATTTATTTTAATAAAAAATTTCTACCTCAAAGCATTATTATATTTTATGAAGTCTCTATATATATATTGTTACTGATCCACCCTTTCGTTATTATTCTAGAGCTTCTTGGCTTCTACTGAGTTGGAACTTCTATAATTTTCTCTTGCACAATTGTGAAAATTATTCATATGTATATCATATTTTGATGCTACTGTAAAGAGTTCCTTTTCTTTAATTTTTGTTTGTGTCTAGTTGATAGGAATAAAATTTATACTATATACATACATATATACATGTGTTTTTTGTTTCTAGCAACTTTGACTCTAATTGTAATTTTTATTTTTGGATCCTTCTATATTGTATATATTATTAAAAACTAGTGTTTTAAGTCAATTACAATGCTTTTAATTATGCTCTTTATCTTGCCTCATTGCTTTGGCTGAAAGCTGGAGTAAAATGTTAAATAGACAATATTCTTATTTTCTTTTTGAATTCAATGGAAACGATGTCTATATTTGACAGAGAAGTGAGAAGTTTACTACATATTTTTGTAATCATTATCAAGTTAAGTAAATGATCTATTTGTTAGCTTAAAAAGCTGTCTTAAAGTAATTATTAGATTTTGGATTTTAGAAATGCCTTTGCTACTTCGATAGAAATGATTATAAATAAGTATATGGTTTTATACATTTAATTAATTAAAATGATGAATTACTTGAGCAATTAATGTTTAAAGAATTTTGCATTCCTGATATAAATAAAACATAATCATGATATATCCTTTTTTTATATATATTGTTTCAGTTTCCAATATTTTGGATAGTATTTTTGTAGCTATACCCATGAGGGTGATTGGGATTCATTGTTCTTTAAACAATAAACTTTTGAATTTTGTTTCAAAATCATACTGGGCTAATATAAATTAGAGAGCATTCTTTCTTTTTAATTATCTGGAAAAACTTTCACATAATAAGAATATCTATTCCTTTAATTATTTGTAAAAGAACCAAAGAATAAATTTAATTCTATAATTTTGAGGGGTTTTTTTTAATATCGCTTCAGTTTTTTATTGCTATTAGAAGAACAGGTTTTCTGTTTCTTTTTCTGTCAGTTTGATATTTTGTTTGCTTATTTGTTTAGCTGTTTGTGGAATAATTTGGTGGTTAAGAGGATGGTTTCTAATTCCACATTTCCTCATCTAAATCCTAACTCTACCATTAGCTATAGCATTGGTCAAATTATTTAATTTTCTATGACTCAGTTACTCAATATCTAAAATTTGTTTTCTCTTATGTTGTTGATAGGAATGTACATTGGTATGCTCATGTTTAAAAACTCTGCTATAGTTTTTCTAATATTTAAATTTTTGTTGAATGGAGATTATTTGTGTGTGTGTGTGTGTATATATATGTATATATATATATATATATATACATATATATATATACACATATATATATTTTTGTAGAAGAACATGTAGAAACATGCAGAAGAGTGTAATCACAGCTTTATTTAGAATAGCCTATTCTCAGAAGCATTCCAAATGTCTCTACTCTTGGAGTAGGTAAAAAACACAGTGTGAATTATTCATAAAATACAACACTACGCAGCAACTGAAAAACACCACACTACTAATGTATACAGAGTGGCTGTACCTCAATCACAGTGAGAAAGAGAAATTAGATAAAAAATGCAAATCACTGCTTTATTTATATTACTTTAAAACAAGCTAAATGATGATAGATGTCAGAAGAATGATTGTACTTCAGAAGGGCTAGTAAATGAACAGGGTCATAGAAAAACCTGAAATGATGGAAGTGTTTAAATTGTTGATCTAGATGGTGGTTACAAGGTTTTGACAGAGGAAAATTTATTTAGTCGTACACATTAGATTTGTGCCCTTGCTATATATAAAATATACCTCAAAAATTAAAAAAATAGGAGGTAGATTAATTAGAGAAAGCGTGGATAGATGGTCTTTAGAAAATAAAATGTTTCAATCAATAAAATTACAAAACTTCTGATTAATTATTATTTTGTGCTGTCCAATATGTAGCTACTATTATAGCTATTTAAATTTAATTTTACTTTTAATTATATAAAAATTAAAATTTAGTTCCTCAGTTACTCTAGCCACATTTTAAGAGTTTAATAACCTCATGTGCAATTTTAGCAACACAGATTTATAATGCTTTTTTCATTGCAGAAATTCATATATAGACAACATTTGCCACAGCATTTCAATACTTGATATGCTGGAGAGAGCACAAAAATACTTGAATATTTATTTATTTATGTACATATGAGAGCTATATATTAAAATAAATTAATGAATGATAGTTTCTTAATTATATTTACAAAAAATAAAATAACTATTATTTTATTCCGTATACTGGAAGAGTATTTCCAATTTGTCCTTCTTGTCACTGAATCAATCTTAGGCTTTATCAGTTTTAACTTACAACTTCTTAAATATAAATTCAAATTTTATTACTTTCTTTTTCTATTTCTTTCAATCCTTAAGGAAAATTCTCTTTTATTTCCCTTTTTATGTAATTCTGCTTTGTTTGTTTTGTTTACTTTCATCTCAATATATTCTTTCCTTAGGGAATTTCATGTAAATAACCATTCCTTCCATTGTATTGGGTAAAGCCTACAGTATTCAAAAATTTTCTTCTGGATCCAGCAGCAGTTATATTTTTTGTTTGTTTGTTTAAATTTCATCTTCTTTCATTAAGTTTTCAGGACAGTTTAGCGTTGCTCTTTAGTCTCCTTAAACTTATAATCAAGCATCGGTTTATAAGTACAACTGCCAATCCAGTTCTACTTTTCTACCTACCATGCACCTGATGCTACTTCGATGCACCAAGCAAGGTATCTCAATGTTTAATCTCTGAGCCCACAGATTATGAAATAATTATATTTCCCAGAAAGTACTTCTGTGATATAATTCAGTCTATGAATATCACTTCAAACATTAATTTTCTAATCTGAGGACAATAATTATAATATACTGTAAGTAATTTATATGTTTCTACTCAGTCTTCTCCCTTCCTCTCTTCTATACCCCCAACCCAGTCCAGAAATGACTACCTTAAAATAGATATAAAAATTGTAATTGGTTGGGGGACACGGGGATTCTTGGGAGAGAGAGAATATTTTTCTGACTCCTGTAAAAAGTAACACCATTGGATTCTAACATTCTAATTGGACTTCATATAATCAGGCAAGACTGTTTTAGATATAAAAGTACCAATGGGCTATCAGTTCGGCTAACCATCAGAAAGTATAACAAAGTAAAACCATAGTACACTGGTACAAAGTGTATTAGTACTTCATAAAGAGGAACTTATGGATTTGAGAATGAAGTAAAAATAAAAAGATTAATTCCTGCATTATTCTATATACAAAAAAATAAATAAATAAACCTCAAAAAATCTTCATGGATTCAAATATTAACATACCCAAAATAAAACTATCTCAGTATAAACTATAATACAAATTATTATTCATACATTATTGCACGAGCCAAAGACAGAAAACAAAGGCATTATTTTTATACTCACTGTTCATGAAATGATAGAAGAGGTACTGTTAAGAGGAGAATTCACTCACAATTAATCTACAGATTTAATAAAATTGCAATCAAAATCCTAACAAATTATTTTTTAGATATTGCCAAACTGACAAAAAGTAAAGACATAAACTAGTTCCATCCTGAAGAAATGGAACAAAATTAGAGAACTCACACTGCCTGATTCCATGACTTATTACAAAACTACAGTTAACAGAACAGGGTGGTATTGGTAAAAAACAAAAAAAAAAGAAGAAGAAGAAAAAGAAAAAGAAAAAAGAAAATAAAATACCATATAGATTAATAAAACAAAATAGAGATCCCGAAATAGACCCACACATATACAGTCAATTGATCTTTGATCAATGGGCAAAGGCAATTCAATGAAAAAAGAAAGTGTTTTCAACAAATGGTGCTGGGATGATCAGACATTATTAAGTGATAAAAACAAGAAAAAAAAAAGAAAGAAAGAAATTAGACACAAATCTTATATCTGTCAAAAAAGAAAAGAATCCAAAATGGATCATAGACCTAAATATAAAACAGAAAACTATAAAAGTTCTAAAAGAAAACATAGAAAATATAGGTGACCATGGGTTTGGTGATGGATTTTCAGATACAAACCAAAAGCCTGATCAGTGAAAGAAAAAATTAAAGTTAGATTTTATTAAATTAAAATTTTCTGCTCTGCAAAATATGTTGTATGAAGAATGAAAATACAAACCATGAACTGGGAGAAAATATGTGTGAAACATATATGTGATAAAGGAGTTGTGTTTAAATAGATAAAACACATTTAACACCAACAATAAGAAAAACAACTCAATTTAAAATGGGCCAATAGGCTCAACAGACACCCCACCAAAGAAGATATGCAGATAAAAAATAAGCATATGAAAATATGCTCAACACCATCCTATAACTAGGGGACTGGAAATTTAAACAATAATGAGGTACCACTTTACACCTATTAGACTGGTTAAAATCCAAAAAATGTAACAATACCATACTCTGGCAAGGATGTAGAGCCACAGGAACTCTAATTCATTTGCTGGTGGAAATGCAAAATGGTTCTCCTACCTTAGAAGACAGTTTAATAGTTTCTTCCAAAGCTAAACATTTTTACAATGCCAACCTGCAATCATGTGCCTAGGTATTTACCCAAATTAATTGAAACTTTATGTTCACATAAAAACCTGCATACAGTGTCTGTAAAGCTATATTTAAAATAACATAGAAACAACCAAAATGTTCTTAAATAGGTGAGTTGATAAACTGCTGTGCATCCATATAATGACATATTATTCAATGATTTAAAATAAATGAGATATTAAGCCACAATAAGATGTACAAATCTTCAAAAGACATTGCTACATGAAAGAAGCAGTCAGAAAAGACTACATACTACATGATTCCAACTACATAACATTCTACAAATAGGAAAATGGAGACAGTAAAAAGATCAGTGGTTACTAGAGTTTGGGAGTGGGTTAATTAGGTGAAACATAGGAGTATTTTAGGGGAATAAAACTATTCCATATGAAACTATTCCCCTAAAATTATGTATTGGTCAAAACCTATAGAACTTATCAGCACAAAAAGTGAAGATTAATGTATGCAAACTTTTGTAAAAACCTCATTTAAGACATCAAGGGATCCCAGGATAAAAAGCAGATAGTGACAAAAGACTTTGCTATTTCAAATATATGAAACAACCTCATTGAAGTGGTTGGGAAGAAAAGGTGCTGACTTAAGTAACTATGGAAATGAGTGGAATTATAAGACTAAAGTCAAAAGAATTGCACATAAGTCCTGCATTTAGTTAATAAAATAGTTTTCCATGGATGAATGGGCTAACAAATCTGATACCACTGTATGTACTATACATATATACTAAAGTTGAACAATTTAGTAATTGGATGGCAGATAGTGGAAGTGAGGTTTCTTGCTATTTGGGGTGAGAATTATCAGATAATTAAGAGGAAAAAGGTTAGAATGATCCATATGTTAATAAATTAGATTTGGAGACATCAGTATGAACTCATGTGTGCCTTAATGTAGATGCAGTTACATACAGAAATATGTATACATTTGGGTAATACACTGATTAGTATAAATGCATTTCTTTGCTCCATTAGCTGACAGGGCCTAGAAACAGTGACACCCTAGTAGAAATGAACATATCTAGTATCCATAGCTTGGTTTCTCATACCATTCTCCAATTATTTAAAAATAAAAAGTTTCCATGGAGAACTCCTGCCTCTAGAGCTGATGCAGGAAATATATAAAAACATGGAGGTTTGGAGCATCTAAAAGTGGCAAAATGTAAGCAAATTCTCAGAAAACACAAAAACAAAAAAACAATATTGGTAGAGGTATGTCAAGGATCCACTGAAAGAGCTCCCAATGCTCAAATATTATGTACAATAAAATAAAGTAATATTGGATTATAATCCAAACTGTGAAACAATTATCCATGTGCCTATAATAATATAAATAAATGAAAATGATTAAATAAATAAATATGGGACATGAATCAAATCTCCCGTACAGAAGAATTCCAGGTATTTTATATAGATATTCCACATTCAAGGAAACGGAGCATTGCAACTCATTCTTTATTTGTGGGCTGTACAAAATGGAAAAGAAAAGAGAGGAACTTTATAGTGGAGAATTCTGGAAAACACCACTTTGTCAGGTGATCAAAGTCAACACTAACAGTAATAAATTATTTTGATAGCATGCACCTCTGACACGTTATGATGAAAATGGTACTTTGTCTATGAAGTCTTTTTCTTAAAAACCTGTAACTCTAACCACAAAAAGACATCAGACAAATTCCAATGGAAGAGTATTCTACGAAATACTAATCACTACTCTTTAAAATTGACTGGGTCATCAAAAACAAGGAAAATCTGAGAAACTGTCATAGCCAAGATGAACCTGAGATATGACAATGAAAGGTAATGTGGATCCTACCTGGGATCCTGAAACAGAAAAAGGATAGTAGGTAAACAACTAAAGAAATCTCAATAAAGTATGGATTTTATGACAATGTATCAACAGTGATTCATTAATTGTAATAAATATATCATAATGGAAAGTGTTAATATGAGGAAAACTATTATCTCACTATTTTTCTGTAAATCTAAAACTGTTCTAACAATAAAGTTTATTATAAAACAAAATTTGCAGTTTTAACATGTAATAACCTCTAAGAATTAATTTAAAAAGATAAACAAAAAAATTTAAATCTATGTATAAATGTATCTAGCTAGCTAGCTAGCTATAGCCACATATAAATGTATATATATGTAATTTCCAAAATATGAATCACCAATAAGCTTAAGAATACATTTCAGCAGAATTAGTAATCAAAGAAATATTAATTAAAACAAACACAAAATTGTTTGTTGATTATCAGATCAGAAAAAAAGTAGACAACTTATAATCCTCTGCTAATAGGAAAGTAAAACTGAAACAATGTTTTTGGAGAAAAAATTTCCAATATACCCAAAACTTAGCATTTAGGTTTGTGCCACTGAACCCAGATTGTTTAATTCTAGTCAGGCATTTTAAGGATTCATATTAATTTATTTCTGTGTAAAGATTTAGCAATACGTTTTAAACTAAAACTAAATTTGCTCATTGGTTTTTATAAAATAGCAAAAAATGAAATGACCTAATATTCCATAGGGGATGTGTTAAATAAATTATAGCTACACAATTGCACATAGCTACATAATAAAATATGATTCTGGAATTAAACATAATGTTTAGAAGCATATTAATGACTTGAAAAGTAAATTTAAAAATTTTTAAATATTAAAAAACATATTTATACCATGATCTCAATATTATAAATTCAAATAAATATATGGTGTTTCCAGCCCTAAAGATGGCTCTCAGAGCAATCTTGTTTCCTGGTGTTCAAAGACTGCCCTCTCACATTGAATCACAGATAGATTGTACAACATTTGCATATGACGGCATTGTAGTGCATGACTTCCAAGGCTAGGTCATAAAGTATGAGAGAAACCAGATCCTGTAGCCTGCAGACTGTGTTATGGACAATAAAAAAACATAAAAAGAGTGTAAGAAGATAGATGACATGATAATTTTTGTGTCTTAGAAGAATTACTCTGAAATATTAGGTTGTAGGTAAGCAAAAGGAATGTAGGAGACCACTTAAATTATTTAGTCAAGAGAGAATCATTGTTTTATGATGAGCAGAGATGATGAATTTTCATTCACTTTTTGCTGATAAATGGCAAACAACAGACACAACTTTATTATTTATTCTTCAAAATAAAAGTATAGGCTCAATAAAATAATTTAAAATAATATTTTGATTTTAAATATTAATTTTAGATATGGTAAGGGTCTTAATGATGAAAAATCTAACAATGACAAATTTAGTACACTTAACTGAAGAGAAAAGAATACATTTCAGAATGATGTTAAAACAAAAAAATTCTGTTGATCCATTTGATAAATAACTTAATGCTCGCTTTGCATAGCTATAATTAACAAATATTTTTAAATAAATGTAAGTACTTCTGTTTTTAATATTCAGTTTGTCTTCTAAAGTAATAAATATGTAATAAATAAATCAAAAATATATAAAATGAGATAAAAAACCTTACTGGATTTGGCAAATAAGCTCTCAGTGAATGTTTGTGGTAGATTTTATATTTCGTTTTTTCCTACATTATGTCTGTTTTGCTTAAGTCTTCTTGACTTGGCAGCTGTATTTTTTCTTAAACTTGACAGTGATAATGCTGTCCCAGGTCTCAAGATAATTTGGAGAAATCACTAATCATCTAGAACAAAAATGATTTTGAAATAAATACATTTGTGAGGTAGAATCATGCTAAATATAAATATCAATTATTTAAGAATATGATCAATTCCATACTGTTATCATTCCATACTGCTGCTTCCATTTCACAGTGAAAATTGTGTGGAAATTAGAAAATCAGTTATAATGAAATAAAGTTGGTTTCAGTTTCCAAAGCCATGTAATCCTGCACCAAAAAATAACACACTCATTATATATGGATAATCCAGATAAATTAGTCATTTGGGAATGCCAAAATTGGATTCTGAATGGAGATATGGCCAACAGAAAAAGCATTTGGAAAAAATGAGCTAATCAGACTATAAGAAATTTTGCTACTGTCTGGCCACAGTCCTCTCCTTTCTCAGAGGAATCAGGACTAAATATCATTAAGAGTTCCTGACAGCATCTAGATTTGCTTTTTGGGTAATGGGAAATTACATCATAAATGATCACAAATAAATCTTACCTTATAAATCCAATTAGAAGTGACAGATAACTGTGAGTGTAACCCCTAGATTATAATTACAGAAATAGGGCATAATTTTATTTGTTCTAAGACATGATCATTTACATGCCTCATGTAGAAATTGAAGTGGGGGTGGGCAAATATTTAGATTGAAGACTTGTCTCAATTATAAAACTATTTACATGAGTTCCATTAAAATGTTCTCTAAGCCAATGCGAGTCTCTTAAATATCTTGCATTATCAGTAAAGTATGTCTGTGCACATGCACTTGCATGTGTGTGCCAGGGAAATATATGTACCAAGATAAAAGGAAAGAATTTGCTCTCCTACCAATATTATATGTCTAGAGAAATTCTAATTTCTTCAATCATGTAAATCCAACTTTGACTCCGTGTCCACAATTCATAACATAACCATGTGTACAAATCCTCGTCTCATAGTCCAAACAAATTCCTCTCTTAACCTCCAAGAAAAAATATAATTGAGCTTACATGTCACTTACATTGAGTAATGTATTTTTAAAGTATAATATTAAAATAATAATAATAAAACAGAAACTAATTGCTTGGACAGCTGAAATCCAGTCATCATATCCAGAAGAACAGGAAGATGAAATGTAAGCACTGAGTGCACAGGCGGGACTGAGATGCCTGTGATCAGGTGACATTAATTCACACTATTCAATCAGTAAACATACACACATAGTCCATCAGATTACTCAGGAAGAAACCTTAGAGATTACGTATTATTCTAATCCTTCTGCCTTTCAAAAGCTGAAATGGAGTCCAAGTAAAGCTCCAAACCTCCTTCTTTGATTTTTCACCACCTAGGGGCTAAAATTTGATAAAAATTAAGGTCTGTTATTGCCTATTTCAGTTTTCACTTGTTATAATTATTATTTAACTTTAAAATACTGATTTAAAATTAGCTACATCCATAACAAATTTGACTCTTCCTTCATTTCTAACCATGAGATCTTTCTGTTATATGTAACCATATTTACATTTACTCATATTGCTACCAAATTTTTCTGATTGACATAAGCAATCAACGATAGTGTCAGAAACACAAAAATATAGATTGGTAGAAACATAACCATTTCAGTGGTATCTTATAAACAGAACTTGAGTGTTTTGAAATATTTACTAGGTCAGTGGAGCTCTGTGAGTAATAAAGTTTGTTATACGCTAAAGTTTTCTTCCTTAAACCTTTATGTTTCCCTACTAGACATAACTTACATCATATTCTACAGTGGTAATGAACAAGCCCAGATCAAATAGTGTTCTGAGACAGAAGGGATGAAAACCGAGATCAAACTTCCTAGAAAAATTAAAATTATAATGAAAAAAATTAATGGTGTTATACATTGGGAAAGAGAAATTTGATGTATTTTTCCCTGTTTTTCTCACTAAGTTCATTAAAAACACTGACATTATATATGAAACAAACATAAGATAACTTTGAAAGGTGTTAGAAAACAGGCAGACCAGCTAAAAACCTGAGGATCAGTGGCAAGATGTAACTGTGTGTTCCCTAGGTTTTCCTTTTGCTTTATGTGTTACGCCAGACTGAATGCTAGAAAAGCTGGCAACTCAGAAATGCCAATGGGCCTAGACAAAAAAAAAAAAAATCCCAAACAAAAGCCTACTCTTTCTAGCCAAATTACCAGAAACGGGGGCAGCCTAGCAAGAAGAAAGCTTTTAGACAGTAACTGCTCTAGTTCAGCCAAATATCACCAAAAAAAATTGCAACCCCACCCTACTTTTGCCTGTAAAGGCACACAGAAGACTAGACTTCTACTTTCAGCAGGCTGCACAAAGCTCCAAACCTCCTTCTCTGCCTGGGGTAGGGCCGGGGAGCGGGGTGTGGTGGTATTTTAAAAAGTTGAGTTGAGGAGCCAGGATGTTCATCCCCACCAGGCAGTAACGACACACCTTGTAAGAAGAGACTTAGTGGAGAGTCACAGGTTCCATTACCACTCATAAGTAAGGAGACCACTCCTCCCATTATGGTGTCAGTGGAAGCCATGTGGGGAGCAGTAACAAGATATAACTTCCCTCTCCCCCAACTAGGATAGTATCAATGGAGACCTTGTTGGAACTTGAATTTCCATACCAGCCCACTAATAACATGAAAGCTCTCCTTCCTGGTAAAAACATAGACTTCTACCTTCATCTGTCACCAAAAAGGTAGTATCCCCTTTCTCCTGCAAAAAGGTGTGAGGGGAAGACTACTACAACAGATGGTTAAAATAATTTCCAGAGTCTCATAAAATAATGCCCAAATAAGCAATTTCAATAAAAAGTCACTTATCATACCATGAATCAGTAAAGTTTCAACTTGAAAAAGAAATCAACAGATGTCAACACCAAGATGACACAAATGTTATAATTATCTGAAAAAAAATATTTTAAAGCAGCTATCATAAAAATCTTTTAATGAACAATGAAGAACATGCTAAAAACAAATGGAAAAAAAAGTCTAAACAAAGAAACAAGAGTCTCAGCAAAGAGTCTCACCAAAAAGAGAGAAGATACAAAGAACTAATATAAAATTTTAAAACTGAAAACTAGAATAATCAAAAATTGAAACTCAACAGGCTCAACAGCAGAATGAAAAGGAGAGAGTAAGCAATCAATAAACTCAAAAATAGAATAGAAATTACCTAATCTAAACAACAGAGAGAAAACATACTGGAAAACAAAAAAGAAATAAATAACAGATCCTCAGGGACAGAAGACCTAACATTTTTGCCATTGGCATCTCAGGAACAAAGGATAAAGAGGGTGGAACAGAAAAAGTATTTGAAGAAACAATGGCTAATAATGTCCCAGATATGTTTGCTGAGCTTCTCACATAAGCCATACTTCAAGGAGAAGCCTGCACTAAGGCACCTGCCTCTACTGTGTTCCTGCTGTGTGAGCCAGACCTCATAAAGGTGACTGCAATTGTATTTCAACCAATAGGACTGAGGTTTTCCCAATCCAATTGGAGCTGTGCAGCTATATTCCAAATCAGCATCTTCATTGACCAATCAGCATGGCTCCATTCTGACCAATCAGGACAGTGCTTTTTGGACCAGACTGTGAGAATTTGGAGTCCTTATTTGCATGAGGATGCACCAATCAGCGTCAAGGAGCAGGGACTTCTCTCTCTATGTTATCCTGTCTCTAGCTTAAAGAGCCCACTTTCTCTTTCCACCAAAGACTGAAGATTGTGTCCTCTTGCCTCACCAGAGAGAAATAGAGTAAAGCAAAGCACTGCAGGTAGAGCAGACTGGAGCAGACTGGACCACACTGGTTCCCAGCATAGCTGTCTACCCAGAGAGATGACTTGCTGGAGGGAGAGCAGCCTACCTCCAGGGCCACCTCTCCTGAGGGCCACCTCACCACCTCACAGCCATGCTGTTCCACAGCTATGCTATCTCATAATTGAACTGTAACACTATCGAGCTCTACTGTAGCAGTGCTGTTCTCCAGCTTCACCATATCACAATTGAGCTGTTTGTACTGAATAGTTTTCTTCTTCACAACACCCCAAATTAGGGAGTCCTGTTGGCATTGAATGGGTACCTTAACAGATACTTCATTGAAGAGAATATATAGGTGTCAATATAAGCATATAAAAAGATGTTCCACATCATATGTCAACAGGGAAACATCAATGAAAAAAATCAGGATATTACGCACCTATTAGAATGACCAAAATCCAGAACACTGACTATACCGAATGCTGTTGGAGTTGTGGAGCAACAAGAACACTCATACATTGCTGGTGGGAATGAAAAATGGTACATCTATTTTAGAAGAGAGTTTGGCAGTTTCCTACAAAACAAAACATACTCTTGCAATACAATCCAACATCATGCTCCTTGGTATTTAGCCTAAGGAGTTGAAAACTTAAGTCCACACAAAAACCTGCATATGGATGTTTATAGCAGCTTTATTCATAATTGCCAAAGCTTGGAAATAACCACAAAGTCTTTTAGTAAGTAAATGAATAAACTGTAGTACATTGAAACAATGGAATATAATTCAACACTAAAAAGAAATGACCTATCAAGTCATGAAAAGGCATAAAGGAAACTGAAATGCACATTACTAAGTAACGGTAAAGTCTGAAAAGACTATATACTGTATAATTGAACCATATGGCATGCTAGAAAAAGAAAAATTATGGAGACAATAGATTAGGGGTTGCCAGAAAATAGATAAATAGGCAGAGCACAGAGGATTTTTAGAGTGACAATACTCTATATGATATTATAATGATGGCTATATGTCATTATACATTTGTCCAAACTCATTGAAAGTATAAAATGTATCTTTGGTAAAGTATAAAGGTTTGTCTTTGGTAAAACACACACACACACACACACACACACACACACACACACACACATACACACACACATATATGTTATTCTGGCAAGTGACATTGATAATGGGTGAGGTTATGTATGCATGTGGGCAGAGTGTATAAGGGACATTTCTATAACTTTCTCTTAATTTTGTTGTAAGCCTAGAACTGTTTTAAAAATGAAATCTTTAATATATATATATTTTATAATATATATGGATACACAAACTATTCTAAAAAATAAAATCTTCAATATGTATATATTTTATTATATATGTATACACACACACACAAGATAAATATCTCTGCAATCAGAAGCAAAACTTTTTAGGAAATAAAATGAAAAACAAAACAAAATAAAATAGAATACTAGTTTTAAAGCGAGATTTTATATTCCTAATAGTCCAATAGAAAATATTATATTTGGCATTTATTTTTAAATAGATGCACTAAAGTCATTTTGAAAGTTGGTGAGAAAAATCTTAAAATAGCGATGAAGGTATTTATTAATTTTCCAGAACCCCAGGTAAATTAATAATGATACACAGTTAAAGCTGTACTCATCATCTTACAAGTGTAAAGAATAAAAATTTCAGTGCTTTAAGAATAATTTCTACTCAATCTATTATACGCCTTCTTTCTGGTTTAAATATTTAGGTGAAAATTGCAGGGACATTCTGTGGGAATGGTTTGAAGAGCTTTGACAATAGCATAAATATCCCTGTATCCCCCACTCCCAACTTTTTACCTCTTTGCTTACCATCTGCATTTAATAGATAAGGTGACTTTTTAAAACATGATAAATGAATGAATGTATGATTTTACATAGAGTGAATCCACAGGGAAATGACTGTTTTCACACTCATTTATTCAATAGCTATTTCATGAGTGTATATCCTGTAGCTGTTTGCTATATATAATGAATACAAAGGTTTAAGTTATTCTTGCCAGAAAGAAGCTTACCATCTACTTACATCTTTATTTAAACAACCACAAAATAACATATATTTTTTTAAATGAAGACTATCACTTCAACTCTGGCTTAAATAGAAGAGCTCCCACAGAGAAATCATAGAAAGATTTTATGGTCAGCCATTAAATTCATTATGTCCTTGCTAACCTGGCCACTCAATCACATAGCAGGTAAATGTAGATTTAATTGGTGAGAAGGAGGAACTACTTTTATAGCTACAGAATTAAAAAAGTACTTTTGTTTTGATAACAAATCTGCTTTATTATTTTACTTGAAAAGCACAAGATGGTATATTATTAGAAATGTAACCTATAATGGAGTGCTTCTCAACCTGGGACTATTTTTGCCCTGTCTTCCTTAATTCACAGGACATTTTAGCAAGGCCTAGAGAAATTTTTGTTATCACAACTATTGGCATCTATTGGTGCTGTTGCCACCTAGTGAATAGAGAGGCCGGGGATGCTGTTAAACATTCTCCAATGCACAAGCAGTCCCCACGACAAAAAATTAGCTGTCCCAAAATGTCAAAAGTGTCTACATTAAGAAACTTTTCTGTAAAGAAAGATTTTTCCCACCCCCCCTGACATATTTCCTAAACTTTGTAGTTCTCACAGTGACCTAGAAATAATCACTATAGGTCCATTTAAGTTGCTAAGGTGCTCCAAGCTTAAATCAGCTTAATTCATATAGAGAATCAATTATGGCTCAAGTTAGGACCTGTTTATATGGGCTTCCTGACCAATTATTTCAGAAATTACAAAGTAATAGCATGGAATATGTATCTGAGTTTACTATCAAAAAATAAATGTTAATTTATATACATATGTAATATATATATGCAAATATATATATATATATTTCCCCCTCATAATCTAATTTACACGGTTGAATAAAAATCAAGTTCACTAAACTAAGGAACTTAAGAAGCCTCCTTATAACATTACTTTTCTAACACTCCTAGGTTACAGGGCATGAAAAACAGAAGTAAACATGTCTAAACCAATCTACGTAATGGCATAATCAGTTATCAGGCTCCACTTTTCTCCTTCCAAACTAAATTCATACTGGTTATTACATTTCTTCAGATATTAGAAGTCAAGCTTCAAAAACAAAATAAAGGTCCATGACTCAAAAGAAAGTAGTAATTCATTCCAGTGTCAGTTTCTAAAAACTCTGACCAAGGGAGTATTCTATTACACCCACTCTAACCCTCACCATTTAAAAAGTTCAAACGATGCTGTTACCTATTTTTGATAATTTAAAATATATTCTATAAGGAACTATGTGCTATCTGAGCTCTGATGTTTCCTTTTCTTTCATTTTGTTGTTTGTTTTTGTTCCGGTTTTCCTTCAGAAAGAATCGAGATCACTAGGATTTAAGTCTCTGCTGGGAAGAAATCTAGGACCTCAAAAGCAAATACTATTAAATCCTCTCAGATATATGCCCTCGGGAAGGCTGAGGGGAAAATAAAGTCATAAAAGCTTTTAAAATCATTTTCATCCTTAGTCAGAAGGACAGCAAAAGTATGCATAGTAATAGGGGCTGCCCATGTAAATATGTAAATAAACTCTCCAACTGGCAAGGCATCTATAAACTAGGTTTAGTTATTGCTTCCTTTGGATGGGTTTTATTAGAGTTAAGTGTTTTGTGATCAGTGAATGGAAGCTGAGGTAAAAACTATAAAGAAAATAAACTCTTTGCCTTTAAATAGAAGTGAGTGGCTCCAGTTTCCTTTTACAAGACTGAAGGGCTGTTGCACATATTAAATCTGCTGCATAGCTCCATGCCTGGTCACAGAAATCCACTCCCCGCCCCCCCCCTGCCTCCACTGAAGATGTCAGATCTCTGGGAAACAGCAGTTACAAAAGGATGCTTTTCTTAGCTTGTACTAGAAAACGCTGGCACCCCATCTCTGCATAAAATAACACTAAACTGAGTCACAATGCCGGAAGCTGTGCCTTCTGCTTTTCTTCAAAGGGATCTAGATCATTTCTAGAGAAAATCCTAAATAATACTGCATAGTTTTGTCCATGTACATGACATGTCGATTTTTCTAATCCTCCGTTTGCCCTAGATAATTTTAAGCTTTATCCATCAGTGTACCACGCAAGAAAGAAAAACGCAGTTAACAAGATGACAGTGTTATCTAGGTATTTGGCATCAATATTAGCAGGAGTCTGTCATTTGACAATTATTTTCCTAGCATACCAGACGGTAAAGAAAATGTTTTCATTCATCCGCAAATGGCTAACATTTTATTGATGTTTCAAAATGTAGTTGAATACCATTGCACTTTCAATTTCCGAGCCGGGTTTGAGAGGTAAGCGTGAATCCTAATAACATCAGTAACTCCTGCTGCAACATCTCGATTAATTGCTGAGCCTTAGAGTGTCAGTTCAGCGGGGAGGTGGTGATATTGTCAATTAGTCTGGTGGTCACAGGTGATAGGAACCCTTCCCTTTCCCCACACATCCTCCTGCACCGCGATAAAAATCACTATGAGTACCGTTACCGCCAAGCAAAACGACTCCCTGCCTGCCTCATAAAGAGCTCAGTCTGGGGAGGCAGCCGGAAGCTGACCCCTGCAGTGATTATTGCTTCTGCGCGCTTTGCTAAAGAACCCTGCTAGCATTGTAGAAAAGGAGTTAGGGATGTGAGATGGTTTGCTTTATTTATTTCCCCCAAGAGAAGGACTGGGGTCAGTCAAAAAAAAAAAAAAAATCTTTAAAGACCGCTTAAGGGGGTAAGGGATGGTGGGAGAGAAGAATAATAGGGGTGGTAAGCATATTTTTTAAATTACTATACTTGTTTCTCTCCTTCACTTCTCCGCTCTGTTTCTCAAACTCCTCACTGAACTAGACTGATTGGCGTAACTGCTATTGAATCCAACCTTGTTTCTCGCATTGATCTGCAAATGGCTCAGAACAGCTAAAGGTTCTCGAATCTGCAAATGAGTTCAAGAAGGAAAGAAGCAGAAAATGTAGGGGGCGGGCCCAAGTTCAGTACCCCACTCTGCCGTGGGCCAGGAGAGCGGCTCGCAACTGTGGGGCCAGCGGCTTAAGGGGCTGCGGCGCGGAAAGGTGGGTAGCGGTTCTGCGTGGAGTAGGAAGCCTGCTCACCCTGATTTGGAGGCTGTTAAAAAATATATAACCCTGTGAGTCAAACCCGATAACTCTGCCCTGCCTAGATACGGATGGGCTGATCATTGCGCCTGATAGGCTCAAACGGGTTAAACTGCCTCTTACATAACAGGACTGCCTGGCTCTACACAATTAAAACACTTGATTGCAGTCTCTTCCCGACTCTGCAGTCCCGCACAACCCGCCCCGTGCGTCCCAGCGCGCCTGCGTGCAGCGCGCGCACAGGCCCCGCGCACGCGATTCGCGCGCTTACACGTGTGCGCGCATACTATATACACACACACACTCCGCTTTGACCACACTTCTCTCTCACACACACACACACAATTTAGTGTTAACACACACAAGGGAGGGGCACGCCCTCCAAACTATATTGACTGACCCAATAGACACTCCAGCTGCTTTATTGCAAGCCTTTCATGCACACTCCTCATGTCTGTTTAAAAAGCATCTCCCGCCACCGTCCCTACCTATTTCCGAAAAGAGGTAAAGAGTAAACTAGTTGGCCGCTGGTTAACTGTAGCTCGGCCGCCCAGCAGAAAATGAAAAAATAAATAAATAAATAAATAAAACAAATAAATAAACAACGAAACCTGACAGTCTCAGCGTCATGATGGCGCCGACCACAACTTGGAAGACTTTAAAGTTACGGTGCCTCAAGAGGTAAAACGCACAGGAGAGGGAAAGCAATGCGCCCCTCTGCTCTCTTCACCTCGGCCCGACACAGAGACTTTTCTAGCAAAGCGTCACTCTAGTGCATTTGACAAGAAGAGAAGCGTTCTGTCTACGATGCATCTCTTTTCCCCTCAGTTTGCATAATTGTGATATACCTACTGCTGATATATTTTTTCGTTTTCTTTCTTTTCTTTCCTTTTTTTCTCCCTTCATTTTTCCCCCTCTCTGCTGCATCCCCAGTCCCCGGGCGGGGTTGCTAAGGAAACGGCCGCTTGGCAACGCGCACGAGCCTGGGGGCCGCCGGCCGCCGCTGCGCCCCGCGCTGCTTCTGCTGCTGCTGCTGCTGCTGCTACTGCTGCTGCTGCTGCTGCTGGTGCTGCGATTGCAGCCGCCGCTGCCTCTCGCCCTGCCTCCGCTGTCGCCGCGCCTCCTCCCTCACTCGCCGGCGCGCTCGCCTCCTCACTAGATGGTGTGCGAGCCGCCCGAGAATTAGACACACTCCGGACTCGGCCAAAAGCAACCGAGAGGAGGTGTAGTGTGGTGCCAGGGGGTGGGAGGGAGGCGGAGGAGGGAGGAGGGAAGTTAGGAAGAGGAGGAGGGGGAGGGGCAAAAAGAGGAGAAACAACACCCAACAACAAGAAGAAGGAGAAAAAAGAGAAAGAACCCACCCACCCACCAAAAAAAAGGAAAAAAAAAAAAAGAAAAAGAAAAGAAAAAAATCCTGTGGCGCGCCGCCTGGTTCCCGGGAAGACTCGCCAGCACCAGGGGGTGGGGGAGTGCGAGCTGAAAGCTTCTGGAGAGTGAGCAGCCCTAGCAGGGATGGACATGATGCTGTTGGTGCAGGGTGCTTGTTGCTCGAACCAGTGGCTGGCGGCGGTGCTCCTCAGCCTGTGCTGCCTACTACCCTCCTGCCTCCCGGCTGGACAGAGTGTGGACTTCCCCTGGGCGGCCGTGGACAACATGATGGTCAGAAAAGGGGACACGGCGGTGCTTAGGTAGGAAGAACGGCGTGCTTTTCGCACTTATCTCAATCTATCTTTCTCTCTCTCTCTTTCCACTCCTTTTGCCTTCTTTTTAAAACGAGTAATAATGCTGGTGGTGATCACTGTCAAAAGACCACATCTCATGAAATCCAGGTGCTGATTCTGCCCCAGCCCTAGTCCCTTTAAGCTGGGACAGGTAGCAAGCTGGACTCAGTGATGCTAAAGCACTTTGCCTGAACGCCAAGTAGCCCCGGGATGAGTGAAGAGAGCAGTTTAGGAGGGGCAGGTACCACTTTGAAACTCAATTCACAAGGTCTCTGTTTTACTGTCATGGGGTACTCTCTGAGAGTCTGACAAGTTTATTAGGTTTGTTTCTCTTTTACTCTAGCCTAAGCGACTTTTTCAGACTGCTGGCGTCCTGCTCCCATTTATTTTCCCTCTCCCTTGGACACTTAGGCTTAATTGCTCCTCTTCCGCTTTCTTTCTTTCCTCTTACTGCTTTCTTCCTTTTTCCCTTCCTCTCTCTCTTTTTCCATTTTCTCACTCCTTACTCTTTACAGTCCATTGCCTCTTTCCTCCCCCTTTCTATTTTCTCTCTTTTCTTTCCTCCCTTTTCTATTTTCTTTTTTTTATCTCCACCAGTCTAATTTCTGATTCTTTTATTTAAGCCCATTTCCTTCACTCTTCATCCTTCTCTATTCCCCATTTTTATTCCTCATTTATGTTACTATTCTGTGATCTTGTCATCTCTTTTTTTCGACTCACATTTTCCATCTCTCTCCCCGTATCCTTTCCCATCCCTGTCACACACACACGCCTCTTCCCTCTAACCCCTTTAGTACCATTTTTTTCACCCTCACAAATCGCTTTTCTTAAACATACTTCTTCACATACTCTCTATTTCACATCCTCACACACATTGGTACTTCCATGCTCTCACAACCACTTTCACATTCAGATTATCTTTTACTGTTAAAAAGGCACACACTTCTTCACGGTTCCATACACTGTCACTCACACATGTGCACACACGGTCTCTCTCTCTCTGGCTCCTCTGTTTTCTCTACCTCCTCTTTCTTCTCTCCATCCTCCCTCCTTCCATCTTCAGTTTTACTTCTTTTTCTCACTCTCTCTTCTTTCTTTCTTTCCCCTAAGCGTGAGCACTGAAATGTTTTGTCATTAATAACATCCATAGCCTGATGTTACCCCTAAGCAACACTGCAAAGTAAGCCTCTGGAAACATTTTCTCTCCTGTAAAAATATAAATTGATGATCAGCAGTGCTAGACCTAAACAAGGCTAAACTCCCCTTATTCTTTCATTTCCCATCGCCCTCCCTTCTCCCCCTGGCACTCCCACTTGACGTACACCTCAAATCTCCCTGAAAGATCTTCTTTCTCTCCACTGGGTGGTAGTTGGCTTATAAGTGTAGATTGCACAAAATCAGTATACATGGCATGCCTAAGATGAAAGAGAGTGAGATATGTTCTGTTTGGATCATGCAACGTAATTTAAATTTAATGATCTGGGATCTGGGTGTGGTATATGACTTACACCTTCTGAAAAATACATGAGTCCAAATTTCTGTGGAATATTAATATACACTAATATACACTAATGCTTTTATAATACATTTTGTTATCTTTACTATAAACACAACATGCCACTGGGTATATACAAAAGTAACTAATAATTTGTTATAACTTAGTAAAATACCTTTTCATTGTTGGTAAAAGCAATGAACTCTCTGTCACATAGAGGATATAAATTAATCTCATATTTGTGTCCTTTATATTAAGTTTGTTTTAGAAGTTTGAACAATAGTGGTAAGAAAAAAACACTATTTCCAGAGGCTGCAAATGTATGTTATGGGAGCTACAATCTATATTTTATAGCAGCATATTGTATATTTTATAATGAGCGTTAATATTTTCAACCTAAAGGTTTGATAGACTGGTTGTCTTTTGATGACCTATCTTGGCATTTTGTTTCCAATAAACAATCTAATAAATACTATGGCTAATTAAAATCGCTGAACCCACAGTTTACTTCTAGGAGACCTATGTGTGTAGTTCAACCATTGCTTCCAATATTGAAGCTTCTGTAACTAATAGGGACAATATCTTTCCAGTGTTGTTGGTTTGGTGCAGTCCTTGTTTACTTGTGTGCACTGTACCTCATCCATATTTTTTCTTTATCTTGAGTTTTGTAATATCTTGTTTTGGGGCACTTTTGACTTTTAAACTTTTTAAAGAGAATAGAATCTCTGTCTCTTCTAAATGACATTTCTAACTAAATACAGTGTTTATTTTTTTTAACAAACAGAATCATTTTTGGGGGGGGTCATGTGTAACAGAAATCTAATCTACATTACTTTTTACCTAGAGTAATTTGCTTATAATAATTCTAGAATTCTCTAGGGAGTATCTCATTTTTTAAACCTTTTTACATTGTCTATAGATTTTAAACTATTTTAACATATATCTTTTCAAGAAATTCTGTTATTTTTCTTAACTCCTCTTCTGCAACTGGTATTTACTCTATTCATAGAGCAGTTCAGACAGAGTTTAAAGGCTAATTGAGTATGTATAAGTCAGGTGACATATTTTTCATAAAAAGTAATGTCACAGAGTCATATTTCATGTTTTTGCTTTGGATACTTAGAATTATATTTGATGTTACCCTGTAACTCATTAGAAAATAAAACAAACTAAACAAAATTTACCCTCAAACGTACACACCCCTCATCGAAGTACAAAAATCTAGTGCTCAAGAGAATACTGAATTGCATTATAATATTTACTAAGTTTTACACGATATATCCATCCCTCAAAGTGTCTTTAATAAAAAGCAAATAGTGGCATAACAGTTATCAAATAACTTTAAGTGCTAAAGGCCTGAAAGTGCAAACGTGTCAGTCAGTGACTCTGTTGCTTGTGGTTCCATTAATGAAACAGAAGTTTAAAGGTCAAATGATACATTTCTATCTCCTAAATGCCACAATGGCTGTTTGAGGAAAAAGAATCAAGAAAAACAAAACTTTCCTTAAGCGGTGTTGTAATACAAAAGAAAAATTCATTTTGTGATCTACTAATTATATCTATTGTTTTCTAAATCATCTTCTCTGTTTAGTTTAAATAGAGGACTTATAATGAAATTTCATTTAATAATTTCAACATTCTTATCATTTTAACTCTGCCTTTTAAGGTTAGTGAAGCAATATATTAAATGTCAAAATGTTCCTCACTTCCAATAATGTTATTCACTGATAAATCTCTGAAGAATTCACTTGAGCTATTTGGACTTTCTTGATAAAGTATTTAATGATGCATCTATTCAATAAAGTAACATTTGATACTTCTTTATTTAAACTTTGGGTTTAAATTAATGCATAGATATCTAGAGTATATTGTAATTTGCTACAAACATATTAGTATATTTGTATTAAATAATAATTTTAATTGCAAGTACATTTAATACATATTAACAATACTAATACAATAACAATACTAATACATATTAGTATTTTATGCTTAACAAAACTTGTTAATCTCTATATGGATATATTAACTTTTTCTCTAGTCTTTAAATTGCATTTTGTAGTACATGAAAGGTCTGAGTTAATGTGCCATCGGGTGACATAACAAAGAACAGGAGGTGCTAGAACCACATTGATCACACTTCAGGACCCAGTATTTCTAGACCTGGAAAATCAAGGGGAACATAACTCTGCTCTGGATCAATACATAAATTTCAGATAACTTTTTAAATATAATTTTGCAGTTACTTTAATATGAGTCAATGACTTTATCCCTACCTTATTAAGAAACACAGTTATATTAACATGTCCAAAATGTTTAATATTCTTTGGAAACAATACAAGGAACATCCTCATTTACATCCTCCCAGTGTCTGAATATTTTAAAAAACACATGTCATTTTTAAACTAATTCTTTCAATCTGTTTCTCCTTCAATTCTTCTGTATGAATTTTGTACATTTTAAGCCGCCTTCCTGATATGAATTCAAAATATTCTATTCTCTGCTTGTCATGCTTTAATCAAAGAGAAGAGAGATTCTTTTCTTAAATGTGATATCTTCTTTTACTTTAGCAAAGTTAAACACAACTGTCATTTTAATGCAATAGATTTGAATGGAAGTTATATGAGATCCTAATATGATACTGTAATAAGGAAGAAGACTTTTGCTTACAGCATAGAACATAAAGAATGTTTCCACAGAAGTTATTTCCACTGGAAGATACAATACTTTGCAAGTAGATTTGTAAATGGATATGATAAGTATTTATTACTTCTCAGCCTATTTGTCCAATACATTTGCCTTTTGATTAAACTACATTAATTAGTTTTGGTTTGAAATGCATACTATCGGATACAATAATGTAAATGATTTATGTATGAGAATATAGAATTACCATTAGCTATAGAATCAAGTATTCTGTATTTTCAGAATATCATTGAAGAGTCCCACATTGTCTGTTGAGTTATTTTGGCTCATTAATGCATCACACATCCCAAATACAATGTTCAACTATATAGATATTTATAATTTTTAACATGAGACATTATTTAAAAACCTATATGCTTATTAAATAATGTCATTGAACAAATATATTTAAAATTCTGATTTTTTTTTCCTTCTCTAAAAATAGAAGGGGTAATAGATCGTCATACTGAGTCAGTCTGGAAAAAGTGTATTCCAGAATATGTAATAAAATGCTACAATAGTATCTATAGTGATTTCCAGAGCTGTTCTATTAGAATGACTTATTGCTTGGTTTATTAATATACAATTATTTATTATATTAAAGAACAACATAGTACTTTTAAAATTTATAAATAAATTTGTTTTTGCCCCATCTTTTTAGTTCAGAAGAATTGATAAACCCAAGTGGCTATATAAATCTTTGAACACAGCATGTTAATGAAGTAGTTATTTTAAATAGATTGGCTTTACATTTAAACAACTTCAAAAAATAAGTTAATTCTTCAGTGCCTGACTTCTGAAGAGTTTAGAGAAGTGTTCACCTCCTATATGTGGCAGTTCTGGGTTGATAGACTAGCTCCAACCTTCATCCCCCTGCAACTCTATGCTATTGGAGATAGATGGTGGAGCTAATCCCTCAGCTGCATTTCTCAGTTAGCTTTGCCAAGCCGTCCGTCTTCAGGCTGTTGTTGGCCAGATAGGAAGTTTTGGGAGAATGGAGGACACAATGAATGAGAAGTCAGGGTATTGCTCTCCTCTTTCATTGCTTTGGGCAGTGTTCAGCAGTGTCTCCATCTCCCACTGGAACCTCTTTGTTCCATCTTCTACTGGATAACTGGCTCTTGGGCTTCTATTTTCTACCTCATCCCTTTGTTCCTTCATCCTAGGATCAGTAATGGATTCCTGCTGTTCTAACTGCTAGGTTTTCTTACTATCACTTGTTTGGCTTCTCAGCTTTTCCATCCTCTTCGTAATCAATTTCCTCCTTTAAGTTCCTTCTCTTTTAAATATCCAGAATGGTTTAAGTTTTGCTTCTAGAACCCTAATTAATACAAAGTGAAAAGGAATAGTTTCAGTGATTTTAATTTTGTTTGATTAAATGACTGCTTTGCCCATGACACCATAAATATTGCTTGCTAGCACTGGATATAATAATTGTTTAAGGAGATGGTATAGGAGTTACACCATAGCAACACTGGGGCATATTACAAACAAGAAAGATGGATATTTGGTTTTTTCCCACCCCCTAGATTATGAGAATAATAAAGCAAATTTATAAATATTTAATTAAATATACAATTGAATAATTTCGGTAGAAAAGTATATAATGTTGCAATGGAAGGGAAAATGAAGTTGATGGATATATATTGGCAAGATTCAATTAATTAAAAATAAATAAATAATTTATTTTTTTTTTGGACTCAGCAAAAGACAACTAGGGCTAAACTCTGCTTGTGGTGGGTATGTGATCAAAATGCTGACATAATTCTTACAGTGTTGCCTGTTTAAATCAATGGGAATTAAAGTCCTTTTTAAAAAAATGTAGCTTAATACCTGAGAAGCTAATCAAAGTTTTCAGATTCTTAAGAAGTATAAAAGTATATGATTATAACAATGCCATGATTCAAGTATTTAACCACTGTAGAAATTAGTCTCTCAAGCTATTTGAATCTTTTGGTTAGAAATCAAATAATTTTTCTACCATATCTTGTTCAAAATAGCATAAATTAAGACATTCTGGACATCACATAACTTAAACAGAGGAACTAAGGGAATCTTCATTAATGGGTAGTGATTTTTCGATTTCTTTTGTTTTTAATTTACTATAACTGTTAACTGAGTTTTACATGATGTGGTGACCTTCTCCTTAACTTCCTCAAAAATACTTTCTGAAAGATTTTTGCATAGGTGTCTGGCTCCAATATAAACAAGCTGTCATCATAAAGTCCTTCTTTTGGTACATTTCTCCACAATTTCACAAGAAAGATATTAATTTAAAATCATCGTTAATGAAATGACCCTCTCTTAGAGATGCTCAAGAGAGGATTTCTGAAATGGGAGGGAAATTGCTTATAAATCTGTCATTCTATCCCTCTCAAAGTTATGTGGATCCATTACAAATTATCGTTGACATTTTATAAGAGAAAATAAAATTTATTGTTCTGTTTTTCCCTAGGAGCATAATATTACCTGCCTTTTGGCTTTTGTAAAGGAAGTTTTAAATTGGGTCACATGTTCTTTTATCAGGTTTTTTATGTGTTTCAAATTCATCAGTGGAAACAAGAATTTCCCATACAGTTACAGATAAAAGCTAATATCTTTTACCTGATTGTAATCAATATCAAATTAGATTTTAATTAGTTCGCTGTGTCTAAAAATGTATAATTTATGAAATATTAAATAAATTTAATAATAGTATAAAACTTTTTTATCTTTTGTTCAAGTGTACTTTCTGTTCCTTGCCATATCAATTTTGATTATCAAAACACCTGGGTTTGTAAGCTCTGTGACTGTTGTTCATTTATCCTTAGGACCTTAACTGAGAACCTTGCATATGTCAGGCTAACATCCACTATTATTTTAATTAATGAATTTATAGAAGGACAAGTGAAAAAATAAATGTATTTGTTCTTTAGTTTATTGTTTCAGATTTTAATACTTGTAATATCTTTAATACTGTGTTGGATCTGCATGCTTATAGTGATTAAGTACCTTTTATTGAATCTCTATATCAATAGCCTATGCCTTAAGAAATTCCTGGAGAAGTTCTAGTGCTTAAGACACATTGGATATATTTAGTGTCTTTAAATTGCAGGATACAACCTACTAATGAGTCTTGAAAAAAAATGTACTGGGTACTAAATGTATTTTTTAAATAAAATGTATTAAAATAGAGTAGATGGCATTATACTTAATAAAGGTAAGTATTATTTAATTAAACTTTTTTTGTGTGTATGTGTGCTGTGTCAAGATTTTAGATGTATTTATTACTGTGGGTTTCAAAAGAAAAAGTTTGAAATGCAATGATATACTTGTAAAATTTTGAGATGTAGTTACAATTTTAAGAAGATTCAAGATTTTAAATTATATAGGAAGTTTTTTGCTATTTGTAATTATAATCAGTGGATAACAACAGTTCAAAGTAGCAAAATATCTATTGTCACTTAACATTTTTTTCTATTTCTACATCAACTCATGGATCCCCCTCTTCATTTCTCCTAAGGTTTCAATTAAATAAAATTGATAAAGGCACAAAGGTAGAGAGAGTTGGCTATTTGCTATAGATGAATAAATTTCAATTGTAAAAAGTAGCTACACACTCCAAACTAGAGTAGAACTTATGTATCATTTCAAACATCCTCCAGAGGTAGGTCAACAGTATCTTATAAACCACAGGGTGTTGATACTAGCTGATAGAATTTTAATGTGGTCATATGGCTTTGATTTATAATATTGAGGTGGTTATCTATCAGCATCGTGGTTTCTAAGCCATATCAAATTCTGAATCCTGAGAGAGAACCTTAGATGCTCTTAAGCATCCAGCTGGCATGGGAATTGGTCTTTTAATCACTTTCTCTAGGAAAAGAGGAATATAGGAAAGGAGGAATTTGGCAGTGTTGCCAGCATTAAGTGTTGCTCTTTTGGACAGAAGCCAATATATTATACTTTCTGGATAGCTGGTAGTTTGTTCAATTTAAGGAAGATGTTTATAACCCTTTTGAGTCCAGAACTAAATTATTCTTTACTGAATTTCACTAAGTCGTTTGGACACAGGTCCAGTGCCCATGCTCACACTACAAAATAAGAGTTTTTTTAAAGCTGTAACTACTGCCATAAGAAGTCTTGAAAGGTTTTGGAAGATTTAAAGGGCCATGGGAAAATGTGTTCTGTTGTCTTTAGAAACCCCTTTCTTCTCATGGAACTAAATTAAATTTAGAGATATTAAAAGGATTTAGGAGATATCGTGAACATAAGAGCTGTAATCAAAAGGCAAGAGAGTATTGTTTATATATTCTCTCCAGTAACATTACATATTATTGTATCAGGATATTAAGTGAATAAATCAAAGAGATTATAAAGTTTTTCTAATCTTATAATATTTCTTATAGGAGAATATACTTAGATATATTTGATTTGCGAGTAACCTATTTTCAAATTAATGTCTTGGTAATTGATTAGCTGAATAGAAAATTGTATCTCTACTGCTTAACACGTTGCTCGATACATTATTGGTGCTCAAAACCTGAATGTTAAGTGTAGGAATTGAAGATAAGAGGAAGGAAAAAAGAGAGGAAAGGAGAGATGAAAAAATATTTTGCTATATGAATGACTTCTAATTAAACTTCCTGAAATTTTAGGTCACTGGGATTTCAAAAAATTCAGCTCACAAACTGTATAATATGGAAGAATTACAATAAAAAAGAATAAATTTCAGTTTATGTAATTCATTAAATGATTGGAATAATTCTAAACCTACATCTTTCTGTGATGAAGTGATGTACATTGTACAAATAGAACTTCTAAAATCATATTTTACACTCAGATATATGTCTGCCTCCCAAGTTACTGGTCCATTTATGTTTATTTTGAAAGATAGATAGAAGCTCTGCGCCTTGGCCTGTAATGTGATAAGGAACCAATGCTTTGGAATATGTTCACAAAAGGAAATTATATATAAATATTTGAATAACTGCTCACTTGTCTTCTTGAACATATATCATTGATCAATTTTTGCTCATACATCATTAATATGAAATAATAGATATAAAGATTTACTTTTGCTTATGCACAGAGTTTATCTTTTATTGTAATTGTTTAATTGCATTGAAAAACCCATCATGCTTTGAGGTATCCAGAATGGGAGTGATGAGAGTTTGAGCTCGCTCTTCTCTACTTACTGGCTATGTGATTTGAACAAATGCCTTACCCACACTTAATACTTCCCTAGCAAAACTACATGCATAATACTAGATAATGCTTATAAAATACTAACACAATACCTACCCCATAGTAAGCATTATACTTATATTAGCTAATAATTTTATGTGACTTTTTTTTTCCTAATTTTAATCTGAAATTTGTTAGCACTATTTACTTACTGAGATGTCTATTTTTTCCCATTTAAAATCATTGTACCAATTATTTGTGAACCCATTGTATAGTATTTGTTGAACATATACATTTTTTTTGTGATTTTGATAAAATAACATTTGTTCAGTAGTCCCCTGGGATGTCAGATGGTGAGTCCTGGTTCAACAAAAGACCACAAAAAAAATTTAAATAAAGAAGTTTATTACTCATAGGTCTTGGAGGAAGTACATGGCACACCTGCAGAGCTCACACAGGGAGGTCAAGGCGAATTGCAGATAGAAGGAGCGGCAGGACCTGGGGCTTATGCTTTTACTAAGGTCTGTGGGTGGAGTGCTTTAGGATTCTCTGGCCAAGGCTGGATTGGTCAATTCAAACCCAAATGACTGGTGTTTCATCTAAGGTATGCACAAAGGGGAGGCACGCCAGGGGAAAGGAGAGGCACATCAGGGAAACAGGAGAATGTTGATGCTCACAAGGACTGCTGAGGAAGTGATATCAGGAACTTAAATTTGCTTGTGACTCTTCAAGCTATTATCTAGGACATGGGCTGAATGGAGGGTCTAGTGTCAGAGTTTAAGGTCCCTGTAGGCCTTTTGGCCATACACTATAGATGCCAAGGCAGCAACGGTGTGGAATAATTTAGCTAAACTCTTGACACTATATTTTAAAGATTCTACTTAATAGACAACTTGTATTTGTTGTTGTTGAGCCCAATAAGCAAGTGACATAACTCCAAACCTGGAAGTAGAAACATACCAAAAAAAGGTTTTAGTTATTAAGGTACAGACCTAGAACACTCAATAGCAATAGAACCATAAATTTTATGTTCAACAGACTGGCGGTGATTTGATTCACTTACCAGAAGTAAGATATCGCTGTAACTGGGTAGTCATATGCAGTATTGAGGATAGAAGAAGAAATGAGGAGACAGAAAAGAAATAAGGATTAGAAAGTACAATGTCATGGCACTGGAGTAGTTAGAGGATGAAGATTAACATTTGTGACAGAGTTTAGAATAGAAGTGATGATAACTGGTGATAACATTGGAATAGTCAATAAGAGGGCTAGAATGAAAAAAAAAAATAACCAACTGTATATTCTACATGGGGTAGCAAATAAGTATTCAGTATTAAATATGCCATTTTCATTTTTTATGATAGTCCATATGATAGAAGCAGTTCATATAAGCAAGAACTTTCTGTCTATATTGCCATTTTATCCATAGACAATAAATTCAGGAGAAGCTCAGAAAATATGGAGGCTTGCTATAATTCTTCGTATTTGCCAAATGCACAGAAGAATGATTTAAGTTCATAATCATGATAGAGCCATCAACATCATGATTGAAATTCAACTAACACTGAGTACCTAATATATATGACACACCTTCATAACAATATGCAATAAGGTATTGCTTTCCCAGTTTTATAGAAAAGTGACTTAGGCTTGGAAAGGTAAGGTAATTTACCCCCACCTAGGACAGGTAATGGCTGAGCTAGAATTCACATCTAGGTCATTTTATTCCAATCCTAGTGACTTTTCTACTCTCTGTGTCTCTCACTAAGAGGAGTTCAAAACAATTGGTAAATTTATTGCACATTCAACTGTTACACATTAATTAAGCACCATCTGCATTTTAACAACTGCTAAATTGACGATGATAAAATAAATCAAGGTGTGTTATATATTCAAAGAAATATGTTCAATTATTTTAAATGAGGTTAAGTACTTACCATATATAGATAGTAATAAGCATTTACTAAATTGGAACATAGTGAATTCTTAAAACTAAAAATCTCTCATACAAAACGATTTTATCCCTAATTATTATAAGCTACTGATAACACAAGAGAGAAAAACAGCTTTCGAATATCATTTATAGTCAGGCATTATGCATAGGTTATTTCATTGAATCTTAGGGGCAACCTACAATTTTTCTACTTTATGAGTCGAGAAACAAACTCATGGAAGGTGAATAACTTTCTGAACTTTAATAATGCTAGTAAATGACATCACCAAGATTTGATCCTAGGCCTGTGTGTCTCAAAAACCCATGCTATTTTTTTTAAGCCATATTTCCTTGGGCTTTTTGTATACTGTGGTCCTTAGGAAAAAGGAAAAGCTGCAGTTGCTTGCTGCTGTAGTTTTCCAAGTCCCCAATTTAATCATTTGAATGCTGCTCTAGTATAACTCTAAACAGTGAATCAGACTGATTTAGAAGTCTCCTTCAAAAATGTTTAGGTAGCCTAAACTATTGAGCATCATTATTTTCAAAGATAGATGGGAAAATCAAACAAACAAACAAAAAAAATCAGAGATCTAAAAGAGATGCTTTTATTACAATTTCATTAAACATGTCAATAATATGTTACAGACTCATGTTTAATTGCAGTCAATGTATAAAATTAAATATAATGGAATTAGGTTGCCTTTTTCTGCTAGCTAGTAGATGAGATATACTATAGATTATAGCCAAATGGAGTGAAAACTTGTTTTTATTTGGCACCGTGTAATTTAAGAATCTTCTTCAATATGTTTACATATCCACCTTCAATAGATTTTGCATATACCCCTAAGAGGAGAGTAAATTTCACAATAATTTATTTCTTGGCTATCCAAAACTTTCCCAGTATAAAGTCCTATTTTTGTCTCACATCATTCGAGAACATTTTTCAACCCTCTCTAGTCCAAGTCTGACTACTCATTCTCCGAATTTTAAATTTGTACGGCTTTGCATTTTATGTTTATTTTATCAACTTTATAGTATGTAGTTCTCTATTTTGATTCTATAGAAGAATGTAACAACAGCCAGTGTCTTATATAATAGTCTTTCACTTATATTATTGTAAATCCTTCACAGAATTTGCATATTGATTATTTGTGTAAATATGTTTACTAAATTCTAGGATACTTGAATTGATTTTTCATTTTCCTTTCTTCTCTCAGGAATTTGTTTTATATTTTTTCCCTCCCATTGCATAGCTTTTTTCATAGGAAACATGTTTTATCAGACCTTCATTTACCATTTTTCGGCATATACTTATTGAGTCCTTGTCATATACTAGACACTCGTTATAAGTCTGAGGTACAGTAACCATAAGAGATAAGGTCCCTTCTATTGAATTTACATTGTAGTTCAACTTGTGTTCTTAAAAAGTGTTATGTAGTGTAAAGAATGTATATTTAACATTTTACTATGCCAACTATTAGCTCTGTGGTCATAAGCAAGTTGTTTGGTTTTTCTGAGACTGTTTTATTATCTATAGAATGGAAATCCTGAAAGCTGCTCTTATACTGTACTTTTCATGAATCCTAGTACTAACATATGTGAATGTGTCCTAAGCAGTATTCAGCGCACAGTTTGCACTCAATGTCATTGTCTTTACTTTCTACCTTTCTCATTCTTCCTTTACTACATCTGTAACTTATGGACAGAACTATCTAGTTAAATGAATTGTTAAATATATTGTGCTTTCTGTGTTTCATTTTTTTCTCTAATAACTTCCAAGGCTCACCTATTTTTAATCAAGGCAGCTTTCTGATACTTTGAAAAGTAGAGGTGATCTGAACATGTGATAACTGTGTCATTCATCTTGTCTACTTTTGGACTATTTTAAGCCTCCTATCCCCAATGGAATGGATGACATTTCTGTCTAATCTCAACAATTGAACTAATTTTCTGACTTTTCTTGGGACATTCTAAAACTTCTCTTCATAGTTGATATATATATTTACTTGGTTTCTGATAGACAATATCTAGACTTTTCTAATTACCTAGGTTCAAGTAGCATAAATTTTCATATTGTTTATATGGAAAAATCACTAAAATGTAAATTGCTGCTAATTTTTTATTTACATCAAAATTCCTATTTACATTTCTTCTCCTATATAAGAACATTATGCTTTTTCAAATTCCTCCTAAGCCCTTTAATATCCTCATTATTTTCCTACTTTCAGCTACTTATATATGTGTATTTATGTTGGGCCCTTAAAAAAGTGTCATATTTCTTTGAATCATTAAAAAATTGATCAGGAAACTAAAATTACTTATCTCACTTACTGACTATACAAACATACTCAAAGTTACAGATTTTATTTAATTTTCAAGAGGCTATAGAACATTTGATTTTATTTTGGTCTCCATATTGAATATACCTCTCACAGCTAGTGATACCTCAAATTTCCAGAGACCACTGTATCCTATTTGTGCTCCATTCCCCATCACACTTTACCCATTTACACAGAATAAATGTGCGTAGATTAAATAATGGAAACATCTAAGAAAAAATGAAATCATATGAAGAAAAGAACATTAGGGAAAGAATAAAGAAGTAAAAATTACTGAATCTTTTTCCACTATTACACTATTGCCATTTTCTTTTATCATTGTCATGTTTTTCTTTTTTGCTTTGATGCCCTCTGTCCTTCACTCTCTACCTCAAAACAAGGAAGTACTAGGCAAGAGTGAATGTCTCAACGGCTGGTTCTTTAGCCATTGCACAATGGACAAATTATGTTACCATCTCACTTAATTTGAGGATGAGGTCGGAGGGAGGTAATTCTTTGCAGAAAGAAGCACCTACTATATAGCAGTTGTTCAAGTAAAACAGATTATTTAAGTAAAGAGAACTTTAAGTTCTAAAGGGTCTGTTTTGTTTTGACTAACTACATTCATTACACATTTTAATTTTTTTTAATATTTAAGTTTGTTTTCATAAGCATATACTGTTTAACTTTGGCAACAGATTTTCCTTCCCTTTTTAATTAAAAAAAGACTAAATGTAAACAAGGCAGACTACCTTTCTGGAGAAATAAAACATTCAGTTTGCATAGATAATTTCTACTAGTAAGATAATAGAGCATTTGATCACTCTTGCTCAGCATTTCCTCAAATGGTGTTATAAAGAAAGCTAATCTATACAACATTAATAGAAAAGAAGCTCTTTTAGCTGACCTATATTTGAAAAGCATTTATTTCTTCTAAAAATTTATAACTGGTACCACAGCATGCAATATATTTCTCTTTAATATGTACATAAATGTTCCTTCCTGTAAGTTGAATTTTGAGATTAAAAGAGTCAGTTAAAATGAGTGTGGTAAAAAGAGATTTGTTTCTGCAAAAACAATGTTGAATGCTTTAAAAATATTTGATAAAGGCAATCGTTAAAAATAATTATGTTTAACTAGATGCAGATGAAGTAACCATAAAATATTTTTAGGAAAAGAATAAAATGTAGATGCATCCTACACTCAGAATGCTTCATAAATGTCTTTAAATTCTCATTTCACTTTGAAGAATCAGAAACTAAAAGTCTGGTAATCTTTATTGGAGCATTATGTGGCATAAGAAAGACAGTATGACACTGGAGAAAGGAAAGCCTCTTCAATAAATGGTGCTGGGAAAGTTGGAAGACCACCTGCAAAAGAATGAAATTAGACTGTTGTTTCTCACCACACAGCAAAATTAACTCAAAATGGATTAAAGACCTGAATATAAGACCTGAAACAATAAAATGCACAGAAGAAAACATAGGAACTAAATTCAAGGACCTTGGACTTAAAGAAGGTTTTATGAATTTGACTTCAAAGGCAAGGGAAGTAAAAGCAAAAATAAATGAATGGGACTACATCTAACTAAAAAGCTTCTGCTCAGCAAAAGAAATCGTCAACAAGGTAAAGAGACAACCATCTCAATGGGAAAATACATTTGCAAGCAGCGCCTCCGATAAGGGCCTAATATCTAAAATATACAGAGAACTCATATGGCTCAATAACAACAACAAGAACAAATGATTCAATCAAAAAATGAACAGAGGACCTGAACAGACACTTCTCTCTAGAGGACATACAAATGGCCAACAAACATATGAAAAGATGCTCAACATCGCTAGCTATTAGGGAAATGAAAATCAAAAACCACAATGAGATACCATCTCATACCTGTTAGAATGGCTATAATCAACAGGACAAGTAATAACAAATGTTGGAGAGGATGCAGAGAGAAAGAAACCCTCATACACTGCTGGCGGGACTGCAAATTGATACAACCACTATGGAAAACAGTTGGAGGTTCCTCAAAAAACTAAGAATTGATCTACTATGATCCAGCAATCCCACTGCTGATTATTTACCCCAAAGACTTGAAAACCCATATCCAAAAAGATATTTATTTTCACGCTGATGTTCATAGCAGCATTATTCACAGTGGCCAGGACATGGAAGCAACCAAAGTGTCCTACGATAGATGATTGGCTAACAAAGCTGTGGCACATATATACAATGGAATATTACTCAGCCATAAGAAGAGATGAAATACTGCCATTTGTGACAACATGGATGAACCTCGAGGTAATCATGCTAAGCGAAATAAGCCTGAAAAAGTTGAAAATCACATGATATCACTTATATGTGGGATATAAACCTAAAAGCAACAAATGAACAGGACAAATAGGACATGGACAATGGACTGATGGTTACCAAAGGGTAGGGAATGGAGGAGGAGGGGAGAGGTAGACAGGGTAAAGGGGGTCAAATATAGAGGGGTAAGGGAAGGGTGAAGTGGGTAAAGAGGATCAAATATATGGTAGCTGAAGGAAATGGGACTTTGGGTGGTAATCACACAATAGAATATATAAATGTCGAACTATAATGTATACCTGAAAATTATATAATTGTATTAACCAATGTTACCCTGATAAACTTAATTAAAAAAAGAAAAACAGTATGAAACTTTAGTAGTCATATTTGCTAACAAAAGAAGTTGCTTTATTCTTTTAAGACTGGTATATGAATATACATTTTTAAATGAAAACAAAATATTTGGGGTATGTCATTATAAATTACTTTTTGATTAATTGACTGATAAGATTTCTATCTTATTTTATCAGATGTTTCCAAAAAAATATGCTATGGGGAACATTTTTAGAAAGCTAATGTCATCACGCCCATTAATGAGTACCTTAACTCAACATTCATGGAAAGGAATTAAAATGACATTTTAAAATTTATATTTGTAATTGATAGAAGAAACTATATACCTCTTGCTCTTTGAGAGAGGTGATAATCATCATTCATTCATTGACATAACCAATGTTTTTTGATTACTTAGTGTATGAGAACATTATTTTAGGTTCTTAGGCTCTATTAAGACAAAAAAAAAATCCCTGTTTTCAAGGAGTTTATAATCTGGCAGATAAAATGATCGTGATAGAAAAACAAAAAAATTAGAGAAAAAGACAGGGTTCCTAATAAGGAAGAAAGTAATGAACACTTATTATTCTCCCAGAATGTTCCAACTTGAATGTTTCTTCAAGCTACAAAAAAGTTAATGTTATTCAAGCTTTCACTTCAGGTGAGCTTTCATGATTTAGCAGCCCATAGTCTTATCTCTCAATCTACCTTTACCAACTTGCCCTTATAGAGCCCCATTATGTTCACATATAATATTCTACTTGGTTTTCTCAAAATTCTGGTAGGTAAGTAACATAATATTGTTAACATTCTTGTCATTCAGGACTCAACTTGAAAGGCACCTCCTCAGGAGCCTGCCCTGCCACCCAATAGAGGATAGACCCCCAATCGAACATGAGTAGGTTTGGACATGATATGCCTCTTTCTCATGATCTGTCTTTCCATGTAGTCGTGTTATTGTCTTGCTGCCACTGTTATGTGGGGCCTTGCCTGTTTTCTGCCAAGCTTTATCTCCAGGATCAAAGTGGTCCACAGTTGGTGCTCAGTAAAGTTTCACTGACAGGGAAACTTAAGTTTTAGAAATAAGTTTTTTGTTTGTTTGTTTGTTTTAAATTACGGGGCTTCTCAATAGCTAACATGACAATGTTAAATATTTATTTTATCAAATATGCAGTTTTATCAAAATTATTTTATCTTGTATTTTTTTCTGAGAAGTATCTCTTCAAATTAGTGTTCTGCATAACATAGTTTGAGAAACATAACATACTATAGAAACTTTGCCTATTAAATTTTATTTTTATAGGTGATCAAATTGAGAATATTTTTAACTCATGCTGAGTGCTAAAATCACAATACTGGTCTCCAAGTTGGTTATGAACTAAAATGACAGCAAATATAAATATGTATAATGGTAGTGAAAAAAGCTCTATGTTTCCATAGCCATCTATTTAAGCTCAGATTAATTGTGAATATTCCTTGTTTACTCTAGATATTAATGTAAAACATGATTTTTCTCCTTGGATACAAATGTTCAAATAATATTTTCATAACATACTTATTTGTGATCCTTCTAAAATATATCTCACTGCATGAAACAAAAAAAAAAGCCATAATCTTATATCAGTTATACTGTAAGTTATACTTAAAACTTGTAATCTTTCTGAATCTTTCAAAAAGATTATGTTGACATGGTCAAACATTTTATTATTAAGCTTGTGCTTAAAATTTATCATTTTTAAATCCAGGAGAATTGATTTAATTACATTTTGCTTCTAGACTAGTTTTTATAATTCTTTCACTTATCAGAAAGAAATTTAATTACTGAACCTGCATACAAATGTCAGCTTTTAAGAATGTTGGCTCCCTTACTGTTTAAGGAAATACTGAATCAAGTGTGAAGTTGCATTGAATTCCAACTGAAATTCATCTCAAGTATTAATTTCCAGTTTGAACCCATTTAAGAAATGTATATTTCATCCAAAGTGCATTTCACTGGGGTGAATTAGTTTGAGGAGTATTTGACAGGGTAACAGAGGATCATAGTAGTACATAGTGTTATCTCTAGAATCACACTCCTTAGTTTTTAACCACAATTTTACTACCAACTAAATATGATTTTGGACAGATTGCTTACTCCCTGTGCATATTCCCTAATCTATAAAGTGGGGATAATAATAATGTATTTTTATAGATTTATTACAAGGATTCACTTATATAAAACTTGATATGATATATTAGCAAACAGCATGTAATAATTTACTAATATTTACTAAGATGAGAAGAAAGTTTCTGTTCAAAAATATTCTTCATACCGATTAGACCTACCAATAGATAATCAAATCTTGGTTTTGGGTGAAACCAAGGATGAAGGATGTCTTTATACAATATAAACACTCTTTGGGGAAGGTATCATTTTTAAGTCCATATATTTTAAAGTCAGAGCGATGTAGATTCATTTACTTCTAGCTATTGGGTGTTCAGGCAGTTCACTTAACCTTTCAAAGACATGGTTTTGTAATCTATAAAATGGAGACAAATCTGTACTTCATAGAGTTGCTGTGAGGATCAAAAGAGGAAATTTATATAAAGTACTTAGTGCAGTATAGGATACAGTATAAGCAATTGCTAGGTTTTTGTTATTGCTATAATTATTGTTTTAACTTCATATTATAGCTAATTATTTCAGAAAAAAATTAAATGAAAAGAAGAAACAAATCTACAAGCATAAAAATCATATGGTAAAAATTGGAAGAATTGCTACTGAAAACTGAGAAATGAGAACAATAAAGAGATGAGCGATAAGAAAAAAAGATAAATTTCCCTGCATTGAAATTTTGCTTTACAGAAGCAGAAAAAAGGAACAGTTTTATTTGTATGTCATTATTGGCAAAGAACATTAATCAGGCTTACCCATGTCCATGTTTTTGTAAGGGTCTGTTAAATAGACACGATACTTACCTGTTAGAAGGATATGAAGAGATGTATTCTCTCTATGTATAAGCTCCTTTTATGTAGTAGGTTTGGTATGTTGCTCTGAAATATAATAAAATAGTAAATCTTTCTCCTCTCATTACAGATGAGCTAAAACTCCCCCTATACTGCAAACTTTGGCTTGAGTAGTCCTAGTCATAAAACCATTTACTTGGTCTTGTCGTAGTTCAGATCATATGGCGCAAACCCAGAAAACAAAACTAATTTAAAAATGTATAATAATAAAGAGATTGGACATCAGCAGGAAAACATTATATTTTATAATGAGATACACTTTTTAAAGAACTTTCATAATTTACTTTTTCTTGTGATCCTCAGAAAGGCTCAAAGTGGGGAGAACTGTATGAGATAAAATAACCTAAGTTATGTAGCTATTTAGTAAGCAACTTAAAATGAGATATCCTGGCTTCTAATCTATTTTCCTCATGAAACTAAAAAAGTAATGGGTGAATTTTAGTAATTTTAGTATACAAAAACATGTTAGTGCTTTTTGAATTTAATGTTATATTATTTTTCGATTATAGGATATTTTTTCACTACTCATTATCTTTTAAAAAAATTTTTAGATAGAGTTTCCAAATAACTAAGAACCTACTTTCTATGTATTTATAACATGTTTGCTACAAACCTGTATTACATATAATAGTTTAGTCATAATACCTTATGGACTTTGTGGTAATAGCTAATTTTTTTCATAAATGCATGTAGTTTTTTATGTGTAATTTATCTCTTCTTTCTTTTGGGGTCATACTTGTTTTTAATAACCTTAATGAAACCAAAGGCTCTGGGTATGGGTAGTTCAGCAAATGTTCAAACACACACACACACACACACACACACACACACACACACATTACATGCCTATCCTATATCTCTAAAAGCCCATTTCAGAATTGTTCAATCTTGGCACCATTGATGTTTTAGCCTGGTGAATTCTTTGTTGTGGGAGTGGTCCTTTGTGTTGATGATGTTTAGTAGTATCCTTGGCCTCTAACCACTTGATATCAGTAACACCCAACCCTCTGAGTTATGCCAACCAAAAAGGCCTTCATGTATTATCAAATGTCCCCTGGTAAGCAAAATCACCTCCAGTTGAAAACCATTGGGTCATAGCCCAATGCCCTTGAATCACGGATCCCAGGTTAAGAAAACCTGCATGAATGGAGATTTGGGAAGAATTAGGAATATTAGGGTATATCTGTTTGTAGCTTATTGCCATCCTTAATGTAGGATCCTTTAAGCCTTTTACCTCATTTTTACCATAAAACAATGACAAAAGTAAACTTTTTCTATACTTGCAAATTTTAAATATGGTTCCTCAGCAAAAAGAGTTCAGCGATTTATTTCAGGAAATTATACTTAAATATGCAACAATTGAGTTTTCATTCTTTATAAATTTAACAGATCTAGTTTTCACATGCTTTGATTCTGAATGAAGACCGATTAAGTCTGGGGATGTGAAATAGGAAACAGAACAGATGTGTACCCCAAATTAGTGAGTGAGAAGGAGATACTTCAGTAGAGTAAGAGATATTTCAGTAGATGTTTTATAGAAGTGGACATTAAGTTGCCTTCTCCTTTCTACTCCAAAACAAGTATGAGACTATAAATAAATCTTAAAATGGATGGAAGATGGACATATGAGACATAGATGAATATGATATATATATTTATATCAATATTTTTATAAAAACTGCTAATAATAACATCCTTTATTAAGTGTTTACTATTTCCCATAAACTGTATAAATCAACTTACACATATATTTATTTTTATTCTATCCTTATCCAACCTTGTAAATTAAGAAATGTTATTATGAGACATTCTTATCTGTTTGGCTAAAGAAAATACAGATGAAAGTATTATACTGCAGATCTTAATTTGAGTTCAAATCAGAGTTTGATTTACTCCAGAATGTCTTTAATTAACTGCTCTCATACATGGATTTTATATACATTCAATTTTTATTAATTTTTGAATATAGATTCAAATTTTAGAGTTGTTGTATTATTTATCTAAAGAGGTAAATAAAATTTGATTAAAACCAGTAAATGAGACTAAAAAAATTTATGCACAGAATATACGTTCTAGTTTTTACATAAATTTTAGCTCATTAATTTTTTTCTCCTTCTATAAACTGAAATAATGAAATAGATGTTAGGAAACAAATCATGTTTGGTATGCATAAAGTAATGAAGTTACATGGTTAGGGTAATTATAATTCATAATTCAATTTTAATTGTAAATGTTTATTTTCTACCTCCTCATCAATTTAAACTAGATATTCTATATAAACAAACAAAAAGCATATTTTCGTTCTCTTCTGTTGAGAGTAGGGTAAAAGAAAGAATATGGCCACCTGTTGCAGTTAAAATTTACAATAAACAACAGTGAAAACAGACTTGTTTGGGATCTCCAGCTTTATGAACATCGTGTCAACACTTTTGTGATATTTCTTGATGATGTCATGTTAGTTTGAAAAGCACTTAGCCAATACCAATTATCATCTGGTGCACACTCTTTAGTTGAAAAGGTGAAACTCTATTTAGTATGTGCAATGCATGCTCAATTGTTGACCTAAACTGCAAGCCGCTAAGACTTGGTGATAGCTTAGGTGTAAGCAAAACAGATGCTGTACATTATTCTATAATATATGTTTCCTAGTGATTGAGTTCCAATTTCTATTATTTTTTTAAATAAGTGAGTGAATCGCCCTGGAAAAACCAACATATAAACATCTAGATTGTTCTTTAGTATAATTTTAAGCTATTATTTACTTGTAGAATCAATATTCACTACATTTCCATGAAAGTTTAATGTTTTAAAATTAATATGTACTTTTGAGAAATCATAGTAGATACTATTAAATGAGCAAACTTAAGTACCATTCATGAGTCAGAGTACATTAATATCTGTAGTAAGTTATGGTGGTATCCTGCTATTTTTATTATATTCTGGACATTTATTTATTCATTAAAAGTATTTATTTAGCACCTACTATGTGCCAACTGTTTATCATTTTATTTTACTGCAGATAAAATAATCGGGTTTCATTAACTTGTTGGAATTAACTTGATGGAATTACCATTCATGCTAGTATTTTATTCAAACTATTTATAAGTGAAATTATTTACTACAACAGTAAATGAAATTCTATTAATAATGACATGCATGTTAGATTAGTACACATGGGCAGCATTTATCTTACATGTATTTTCTAGGCAAAAAGGGACCTGATCACAGCTTTATTTTTTATAAAGCTTCGACTTCATTTCAGAGTATGCTAATTGTGATGAACCGTAAGTGGAATAGATAGATGTACTGAAAGATTGTCTGAGTATTTGAGAAAATAGAAAACCTAATATGGATAATGAGGAAAAAAAAGAATATTAAATGTAGATAAAAATATATGCATTTTACTGCATCTATAGAGTTGGATATATAGGTCTTCCAATGGAATATGTGAAAAAATAAGAATGATCATAAACTTTCTGGGAAAATTCACTAGGAATAAAATGAAATAGATAAATTTTCAAAGAAAAAACAAGTATAGTTTAATAGAAAAAGTAAAACAAAGCACGTTATATAAAATGTATTAACATTTTACTGGCTTTTGAAACATATTGAACTGTATGTTGACTAAAATGCTTTTTCTTAATGTACACATGAAGTGGGAGCCAAGATATCATTTTTGAAAATACAAAAACATTTAGAACTTTAATTTAATGGCTTGAAAGACAGCAGTATTCTTCTTTCATTCATTTCATCCAAGCTGCAAGCATTCTTTAAGTACCTCCTAAATACATACTGTTCTACTAGGTGTCAATGGAAAATTATAAATATGCTGTCCATTAGAAGAATATTTAATTATAGCAGTAAGAAACACACCCATGTAAGACTTATTAATGTGCTACATATCAAATGTTTTATAAAGATAATATATGATCTTTAAATCCAGAGGAGTATACATGATATAGAAACCTAGAAGTGAAGTGAGATTTGAGGTGATCCTTGGGGTATACATAGAATTTGGGTTAGGAGAGAACATACATTAGTCTTGGTTCTGTTGAAGAATTCCATCTAACTCTTTCTTGGGAAATCCATTTGTTTGGTCTAGAGAAATTTATTTATAAGCACTTCAGGTTTCAATTTTTCATCTGTAAAATGATGAAGTTTAAAATTCTATCATTTAAGGTTTTCATGTTGAATGAATCTTGCTTTTCAGCTTCAGCTATATCTCTTTGCCAATTACTTTTTCTTCTAACAACATATCCAAGACCAAAATCCCAATTTTCTTAAATTTCCATTTCAATATCATGGATTCAGTATCCATTCATTATGATTGGTAGTGAGTCTATTGCCATACCCTAATTATATTTCTGTTGATGCCAACTAAAGACATACATATTGGATTATTTTTTTCCTGAACCTTATTTCTTATATTTATCCAATTTGAAATTACTTTGAAATCTATTATAGATCTCTCATTTTCATTTATATTGGTAACATGATGTTCTAGTATTCATTGCATGAACACTTATTTATTCCTGAATGAACACTTCCTGTATATCACTTCCTCCTAGTTTATTTTTCTGTGTCTCTGTGCTCTCTTCTGCTGTTGAATGGAAAAGATCTGTACTTGGCTATGTCTCAAGATATGGCAGAAAGAATAATGCATTGAAGTGAAGATGAATGTTGTTTTATTATTTAATCCCTCTTCAGTTGTATTGTCACTCCATAAAACTATTCCGGTTCTGTGACTTGATCTGAAATTCACTGTATGACTTTCCTTCCTAAACTTCTGGGCATCCAGCCTAATGAGATGGAAGGATTTCTTAGAGAGTCCCCAAAGTATCCTAACATGAACTTTTCAATTCTTCAAGCATTTTCAAAAGAGAATGAAAATGGAACTATTAGAGATTCTTTGTTGACAATGAGAAAAAGATGATGGATGAGACAGTGGAGAATTATAACCCAATATCTTAAACAAAAATACACTATCCAACAAATTCAGTATAAATCTCGAACCTACATTATCAGATAATTTGAAAAATCTTCACATCTTGGAGCCTGTAAGAGCCAATGCACCCAATTACATGAACTCTCTCCAGTATTTATGCCTGCCAGACTATTGCTTGAGGAAAAAAAAAAGGTTCATAATGAAAACAACAAACAAATACGACAGTGACAACAAAACAGCTGCAAATGTATACTCCTCTTAAATAAGCAGTGCCAATTTATTGTTCCTTAGTCATTCAATTGAATTTTACACTTAGAAAATTTCATTTTGCCCTAAATGTGACCATTTATAATCAGAGGTTTGAACTCGATGGTGTAAGGTTACATATAGTTTGGCTGGACTGTATTCTAGTACAAAAGAAAATTATTTTGAAGAAATATTGTATGAAAAATGTTTTATTATAAAAATATATTATTCAAAAAATAATGTGTGTTTTTGTTAGTCCTTTATTTTTATTTTTAATATATATTTTCATGAAGTATTTTGCAATTATCTATCAATAGATCGCTAATCTGATCTTTATAACAAAAATAATCATAGGAAGAGTAACATCTACGTAATGCATAAAGCTTATTTTGTTTAAAATAATCCCTTGCTTCAAAAAAAATCAATGTAAAACTGATAAAGAAAAGGTACAGTGGTCAGCAATACATAATTTGCCCCCTTTTAAGATATAATACGACCTAGCAAGATATAATACGGTCCTAGGCTACTCTTTCTTGTACACATTCACAAGAGAATTTCTAGTAAATAAGAGTCAATTTTAATGTCCTATTACTCTTTCCACATATTTTCTATTTTGCCAAAGGATCCTCACATAGGCATAAGAAGTTCTCTGGTGAATTCAGCTGGGGTTCCCTATAAGAAAAGAATTCATGAGTTCATAAATCTTTCAGTCGCTTCAATTTATCTGGAGAGTTATGGATAGCATGCTGAGTAGCAGTACATGGAGCAGATCATCTTGAAAAATAATGCCATCTCCATAATGGGGAGGTTGCTATTTCCCAGTGGGGATGAGCTGTTTAGGCTGTTTAGATATGGCCTTATTGCAGATTACTGCTGGCAGGGAAAATCACGTTTTTCTTGGTTTCTATATCGCTTTGAATATATTTCAGTGGATGAGACTTTAATTAATTATGTCAAAAAGAGCACATGTAATCATTGTAAAGATTCACATGTCCAATAAAAATGGACAAAAGAAAGGAATTTCATAGTTAAATGTATCTTTGTTTCGAAGCTCTCTAATATATAAAGATATTACAGGATTCTAAGATTATTAAAGACATTTTATGCTATGTATGCTGTATCTTTAGATTGTCTTCATTGACTTGTTTTTCACATTTCTTTTAGATTTGATTATTTATTATTTGAAGGTAGGGATTTGTATTTCATTGTTCCTAATTAAACAAATAGATACATTTCTAAACAGTCATTTTTTTCCTAACCAGTTATTATTTTTCTGTTGTCTGAATGTCACAATATGCATGTATATGTTACAGTTTGAAAATTATTATCTTTTTACTAATTAGAGAAAAAAGTAATTAGTTACAATTTAAGTATAGTGTAGTAGACTTTTCCGGAGAAATAGAATCAATAGGGTATATGTATATATCTTCTCTATGCGTGTATATTCTGTGTGTATCTGTCGGCCTGTCTATCCATTCATTCATCTATTTTTCCAATTGGAGGAAAAGGAGAGAGGAAGGAAATAAGCCTGATTTATTTTAAGGAATTGTTTCATGGGATTGTGAGGGATGGCAAATCAGAAATTTCTAATACAGGCTGGCAGGCTAGAGACTTAGGCAGGATTTCTCTGTTGTGATGTTAAAGAGACTTTTTTTCTTCTTTGGAAAACCTTAGTCTTTGCTCTTAATGTCTTCAGTTGATTGGATGAGACTCACTCACATTATGGAGGGTGACTGCTATACTCAAAGTCTGATGATTTAAATGTTGATCACATCTGAAAAGTACCTTCATAGAAAATCTAGACTGGTGTTTGATTAAACAGCTGGGTACCATAGCTTAACCAAAGTGACACAAAAATTAACCAATACAAGTAGTAAAAGACAAGTTTTTGTCATCTCTAATATCACTACAGATCTCCTAAATATTAGATAAAGATTTAGGGCATTTGTAACAAAAAGGAATCAGATATCAGAATAAAATTGGTTTTTTTTTAGGAAATGTGACGTATTATTCTTTTTTTTTAAACCTATTCTCCTTTGCCTGCATATACATTTCTCCTCTCCTCTCTCTTTCTCCCTATTTAAACTCAGTCCAATTTAAAGAGTTTGGTCATTAATCGTTCTCTAATTGTTTCATGCATCTAGCTTGTATTTCACATGATAGCATGTAAACTTCTTTGGGTGAGAAGTATGACCTCATATTTCTTTTGTAGACCCCATTGTGCCTCACTAATATTAAACTTTAAATTAGCTATCTGTAAATATGTGCGAAGTTGCTGAGTTTATGTATTTTTACCTATTAAGGATGGCAGGACCTATCATAAGAATATCCATCACATTGAATTTAAACATGTAAAAATAAATTATGGAGTAGCCATCAAGGCAAACTTTCTATAAAAATATGGTGAAAAAATATAGAATAAAATAATGAATGGATTATGAATGTTTTATAGCTAGTCATGCTCCTGCCTTGGGACCTTTGCACGTGATCTTGCTTAATATTGAAATATTGTGCCCTTAGTCATCCACATGGCTTTCTTTCTTACTTCTGGTTTCTAATCAAGAGTCACACTACCAATTAGATTTTTATGACCATGTTTATCACCACCAGACCTACTATATTTGTATATGTTTGTTTACTGGAGAGGAGTTTTGTTTGATTTGTTTGCTGCAGTATCCCTGGCACTTAAAAAAGCATCTAATACAAAAGGTACAATAAACATTGTTGAATGTGTGAATGGATATTGAGAGAGGGTTTAATAGATGTACTCCCTATTTATTCAACTAGGTACTTCAGACTGTATTCCTCATAGTTACTTAGAACATTAGAACTCAAAGCATTTATGACATTTGAGCTAAATTACCTACAGAAATATAAAAACTCACTGAAGCTCAGTTTAATGTTTAACTTTTAAACCAAATAAGGCATTAGATCTTGGAAACCTCTAAATTTCCATCTTGGTACAGTTGCTTACTATTTGACAATGAACAAGTTACCTAAATTTGCTTTTTTATTGAAAAGTAAAATGATACTAAAACTATTCTCAATACTCCTCTCTCTTGTCCAGTTCATTGATAAAAAGTATTTATTAAGATATGACTACATAACCATGTACTAAAATGCTGTTTTACAGAACTCATTTTATAGAATAATATGTAAAGTACTTGGTCTAGAATAAGATCTCAATAATTAAAAATTATTTGTATTTGAAATGAGTCAAAGAAAATGTAGACTTTAATTTAATGCTCGTCTAGCTGTTAGTTCATAGCAAGGGTCTAGTGACATCTACTGCATCTTTCTCTCACCTGAGGAAGAGAGGGTGTCAAGTAATGATTAAAAGTATGAGTGCTAGAGTGAGATCATTCAATCTGATTCTGGCTCTTGCAGACACTGGCTAATTTGGGACGTGTTTTATTTATTTATTTATTCATTCATTCATTCATTCATTCATTGAAATTTCTGTGTCTTCATTTTATTTGTTTGTAGTGGTGATGGAAAAAATAACACCTATATCATTTCATGCCATGAGGATTAAATAAATCAATACAGCTAAAGTACTTAGAAGAGTGCCCACCTGATAAAAGCATTCTTTATTAGCTGTTATCCGCCCTACATTTTATTGCATTTAATTTCTACTTTTATACAATGCTTCAAGTCTTTTGAAAGTAAGTGGTATATAAATCTAAAATTAAAAAAAAAGCTTGACATAGTTCAGCTGGTAATATTTGATAAACTTCTCATTAAATGCTTAATACTTTTAATCCTGTTAATGTGAGTTTTACTAATATGTATAATGAGAATATTGCCTTTTTTTCTTTTATTAAGAAAGAATCTTTATTGAATAAGGAATCATCATACCACTGTTGTATTCTGTATTAAACCAGATTGACAGTGAATGTGGGGTGGACAAGGGTATTTTTAATTTTATTTTGTTATTCAGCCTACATTTATTGATCATCTAATTTGTGATGAGCACTGTGCTAGTATTTGAGTTATAAAATAAATAATACAAAATAAAGAATATTAATAAATAATGACACTGTAAGTCTTTTGGAAACCTACTTCCATTTGATAAAGACAACAAATGGATGTGAAGAGATCTAAAGTGAAAAATGATCAACATATTTCTCAAGGCAGTCAGGCAAATCTTCATAGAGAAGGCAACACTTGAGCTGATTTTTAAATAAGAGTTCTTTCGGCAGCCTGAAGGTAAAGAAATTCTAAGATCCTTATGGATGAAAGAGATGGAGACATAAAACAGAGTAGTTTGGGGTGAATTAAAGTTACTGCATTATTGTTAGGGTGTAATATGTTGAGGAGATATAACAAGAAGTGAAGCTTAAAAACTAGACAAGGACGTGATCATAAGGGGATTTTTAAGACGGGAATAGTTTGTGTTTTATTTAGTTGACTGTGAATTGTTTCAAGCGTCAGAATGATCTAGTCAAGATTATATTTTAGAAAGTAATCAATACAAGAGAGAGCAAGACTGTAAATAGAACCATTAGGTTATTGCAAACAGGCAATGGACAGATAAAATCAATTTCATTTTATTGAATGGGTTAAAGCACTTTCTATGATAACTGTAATTCATTTCATTGTAAAAATGGAATTTAAATATTTCAAAGGAATGCTTTTATGACGAAGACTGGTAACAATATTAGTAGGATATTAAATAATATTTTAATTTGTTGTTTTTAAACTTGTATTTTGTTTGCGTAATCTATTAATTTACCTCCATTTAGAATTTAGTTTTTATAATTTATAGTTCTACGTCAGTAATATTTTGAAACTGTTAGGTTGAAAGTGTTAGGTTGTAAAACTTAGCTTTTGAAACATGTATTAGAAGTCTAGAATTTAGAGTTGCTTTTAGATTAATGTAATATTTAGTTCACAATTTTGTTTAAATGAAACATTAATATCATATTTCGTCACTGTATATGCATTGAACTTTATGCCAAATTCAAATGTTTCTCTCATCTAAATGTATTTCTTCTATGTTTAAAATTAATGTTAAATCATCTAAATGAATAGCAAAAAAATTTTACTTTCTGAGAGCCAATAGTATTTCTTCTATATTATTTTGAAATGATATGATTGAAAAGGTGATGCCTATTTGACTATTTGAAAAATATTTCTGAATTATTAAAATATGAACTGATACTATCTTACATTAAAATGTGCTGAAATCTTTCAGGAATTATGAATGATGCCACGACTGTCCCATTGACACAAAAATTGAGTAGTACTTGTAACATGGAAGAATCTCCTTTCCTGATGGGCTCATATTGTTTCAATAAAGATAGCATCATAAAATTTTTAGTCCTATATATTTATTTAATAAATTTTAGTGGATTTACCGAATTTATATAATTTATATTTAAAATCTGTTCTAATCACGTTTTAATCAATTAGAAAACATTTTTCAGCTGGATGACCCAGCAAAGAAATTCTGACAACATACAGTTTTCCTCATTATTTGTGGATTCCATATTTGCAAATTTGCTATAATTTATTTGCAAACCCAAACTCAATATTGGGGCACTTCACAGTCATGTGTGCCCATGCACCGAGCAACAAAAAATTTGAGTAGAGCAATGCACACATTCTCAGGCAAGGTCAAGCAAGATAATGCTCTGTCACTTGTTTCAGCTCATACTGTAAACAAGTGTCATTTTCACAGTCTATTTAGGGTCACGTTTTTCAGTTTTTTTGCTTCTTGTTCATGATTTTACTGTTTAAAGTGGCCCTCATGCATAGAGGAGAAGGACCGGCTAGTGTTCCTCAGTACAAAGGCTGTGGTGTGTCTTAAAAAGAAAATGCATTTGTTAAGTAAATTTCATTAAGGCATAAGTTATATAGGGCTGTTGGCTGTGAGTTCAATGAGTTAATGAGGCATTAACTCATTTCGAGGCCATGAATTTCAATGCCTTACATATCAAGTCATCTTTAAACGGAACACACATAAAACAAAGTTATGTATTGATCAGGTGACAAAAATATTTTAACCAGAGGCTCCCAGGAACCTAATCCTATATTTTTCTTAGGAGCAATGGTTCAGTATTTGCTGATTCAGTTGTTGCGGCAACTTGAAAGAACATAACTACCACGAATAATAAGAATTGACTGTATTTGTAATTCCCACCTGCTAACTTTGGCAATGTGAGATAAAAGATGCATAAACAAACAGTGTTTACATTTATATATAAAGTTTATATATCCATTCATACTGTCAAGTAAAAAATTCCTGAATCATTTATCATGATATACAAAGTGGACAGAACAAGTTTACAAAATCTAACATCTAAAATTTCTTAATCTCTTGGATAATTAAAATAAGATAGGTTTTATCAGAGATAGAAAATTCTAAAAATGTGTACATCTTACAATTAATAACCAAAAAGCTAAGACATTTGTAACAGCCTAGATATAATCATTCTCTTTTGTATCCTGGAATATATATTTTAAACATGAGTAAATAAGAAATTCATATCTATATGGAAAGAAGTTCTCTACTACATATTGTTACCAAAACAAAACAAGAATGGTAAATAAAATAAATTATTAATGAGACATGGAATTAATGGGATCGGGGACTAAATATGGGTACTGGAAAATCAGATTAAGGTACTATACTTAGATAAATCTGAAAGGATAAATCTAGCTTTCTCTTAAATCTCCTATTAACCTGAAACAAAGAGAATTTAATTTCCAATTCAAATTTAAATTAAAAACTTTGATCAAGTATATACTAATAACACAATGGTATTTATCCAGACTTCATGTCATATAGAAATTAATATGATTATTTTTACAAATAATATGAAGTGGCATAAAACAGCACAGTGTAATGTTTGTGATTCTTAATGCATATAAGTAGGTAATGAGAATTAATAATTATAGTGGATATAATCCAGTAAATATATACACCTCAACATCTCGTTTTTCTACATTGTTATAATTGTAGTCGGTCTGTGAGTTTTGTTTTTGTATTACTTATTGTAAAAATAACTTTTATTATTTACTTAAGGAAAGTATCTAGTATTAAGAGTGTTTGGACAGTAGCACAGAAATGTGACTTTGACAGACTCTGCTTCAAATTCCAGTGGTGAAAACCGGCACATAAACCATTCTTAAAATTCCAGATTATTTGCCACTTAACTCTCAAACAACGATATGAGATAGATGCTATTTTTCTTCCCACTTAATTAAAGCTTTTTCATCTTCTGTCTAAGAGACTTACCCCTCAAGGAACTGAAGTACCCTTTTAATTTTACGCATTTGTAAGAACATGTTTGGTGATTTTATCAGCCAGAAGTGTACCTCCTTGGCGTACAAATAATTTGATATTATTTGTTTGACTTATCTTGATTAATACAACTGAATCATTATCTATCATTCTAAATATTATTACAGTCATACTTAACTAGGTATAGAACATGTTATTAAAAATTATTTTAAGATAGATAAGTAATGAAAAAATTAGACATTATTTTTTAAATTTTTTATTCTATATTTAATTTATGGCTCAGTACATTTATCTATTATAATGGCACAATTGATAAAACTAACATTATTTTTAGTAATCATGTTACATGATGGTCTTTAAATACAATATTAATATAAAGCAATCTTTTGTCTTTCTAAAAATATTTTGTCTTATTTTATAGAAGCATAACATGATACCCTGGGATCTTAATAAGAGTGAGCTATAGGATTGTTCACATATGATTTCTTAAAAAATTTGCCTCCAGGCAGAGTCAGCTCCCCTGTCTTTGTAGCTATAACTTTTTGCTATTGTGTGGGGCAGACACAGGAATGAGACTGAATTTGAATCTCAGCTTTATCATTTACTAATTTAGTAACTTTGGGCAGTACAATTAAACTACTACCTGTGCTTTGATTTTTCTTATCAGACAAATGGAAATAAAGTATTTTAAAGCTTTATGGTGGAGAGTATATTAAAAAATGTATTTAATCCCCTAAAATAGTCTCACATATATGTGCCTGATAAATGTGAGCAATAAATATTATAAACATATTTTATATATAATATCATGAGAAAATTAATAGTTCATGGTAACAAAGAATAGTAAATCTATCAGAAGCTTAATATAGACCTGTTGAATGTATGAATGAAAGCTCTTATCATATGGACATAAAATCAGTCAAGAGATGTTTACTGAGTGACTGTGTCACTGACCTGGAAACAGCACAAAGAGCAAGACAGATCTGATCTTTGCCATCATGGCATTTAATGTTTAATAGTGAAAATAAAATGAAATATATATATTTTTGCCTATATTTATATATGAAATCCATTACACTTGTGATATAGGATTATTAAATGCTTTATAGTTTAATTTTTTCCCATCACAGATTATATTTTTAGTACCTCAATTCATTATGCTGCAACTAGAACATGTGGAAATTGCTTGTTTTTAAAGTAATAATATTCAAAAGCATAATTATTTAATTTGTAATTTACTTTGAATATTAAATAGGTGAATATAAAAAATAGTAATTTAGATAGCATTAAGTATATTCTATAATAATGACATCATGAATTCACCATTATTTTATTTGTCATCACCTCTATAGTAATATTATACATTATAAATCGTGTCATCATTCCACCTATCCTCCTTTAACTTTTGGTTGGAAATAAAAATAATTTAAAAAATAATAAAAATTAAAATAAACCCTAATTATAAAAGTTCACCACGGAAAAAAAGTGTTTTCTTCTTTACATAATAGCTAATTTATGTTAAATGCTTAGTATATGACAAGTATTGTTCTAAGGTTTTTCCAGGAATCATCCATCTTATTAAATCCTCAAAATGTCTCTCTCAAGTAAGTGTTATTAAACACAATAGCAGATAGAGAAATTGAGATAAAATAAGGCTAAGTAGTGTCTGTATTCACAATCTAGTAATAGAGATACAATTTAAATCTAGCTCTAAAATTTGCATTTTTACTATCCCTATGCTGTACTATCTCTAATATTAAATTGTTTAATTTTGGATAATCTGGACAGAGAAGAATATTAGGATCCATAAGTTCAGATTTAAGTCCCATTTGAAATCTTTTCTATTATTTTATTGAAAGGCCTAACAATTGTAGAAAACTAAAACATGTAATAACATATTTCTAATTGTAAAATATGGTAAAAACCCTTTTCTAAGGTTGTTTAATTGTACACATTAGATAGATTTGTCATGTAGCTACAGGATTTATTATACTGGTTAGTCATTAATTGATTCAATAGCTCTATATAAATGTTAATTATTATAAACTCTGAAGTCACATTAGGACTCTTTTTCATTTTTATTTTATTTCATTTTATGATAATGGTGATTTATAATTTGGATGGTTTCTGAGTAATGTAACAACTCAAGAGAAAAAGAGTTCAAAGATTTAAAATTTTTGAACATCACTCTATCTGATGAGATCACTGATACTTATTATTAACCAAGATACAGCTTCAGAATCTTAACACATCTAGGTGGCCTCTAGCCAGTGGTCATAGTTAGTGTGTAAGAAAAAAAGTATTTGTGGGCTCTGTTTAATGCATTTTACAGAACAGGAGCAGTTGGTCCACATTCTCAGAATTTATATATATATATATATATATATATATATATATATATATATATATATATATATATATATATATCCCTGCAAAAATTCTCATGTAGAATTAATTAATTAATGCTGAATTAGCCGAATTATAACTGGGAAAATCGGGTATCTGGAGATTTATGTTCTGACCCTATTTGAATATGTTTTTATTTGATTTAGATAATTCGCTTAATCTCTGAGACTGTTTTTTCTTGTATTAAGACAAAGACCTCATTTCTAAAGTTATATTTATAATAGCTCTATAAGAATAGCAACAAATACAATCTAATTTCCAAATCAAAATGCCATATTATAGATGTTTTCCCATGTTAAAAAAAACAAACTTTTTAAATAAAATTAGCAATTTAATTTTCTCCTCAATTCTTTCAATGCAGCCTTTTTATAGATTACGGAGGGAATCAGACTTTTCTCATCAATTCTTTTTTACTGAATACAAATGTCAATTTTTATCCCATTTTAGTTTTCCTTTAACTCAAAATAATAAAAGACTATAGGGAAATTTTTAGGTAAATACCATTTCTAACTTTAATATTTTCCCCTTATATATATTTTTGTCATTGTATTAGAACTTAGCAAATTTTTATTGAATTAAAATTATATAGCTTTACTTCAGATCGCCTTTCAGATTTTCATTTCAGAATAATATTTAGCTTCTCAAACAACAGAAATTTATGTGAACAACAAACTTAAGTAGCATAAAAAGAAAATGGTTAAGCACTTTGTTGAAATACTTAGAAGGTGGTTTATCTCTAAAGTTTTTCTAAATTCAAACAAAACAAACAAAAGTACAAACAAAATAGGCATAACAGTTAATTGTTTTCAGGAAGAGTTTTAGGAAAGAATTTTGGCTAAAAATAAATTATTCGGTGATTAAGTATTGAATATTATGTCATTTTCCTGAACACAGAGAAATGACTGCTTTCATTTGCAATTTGATATACTTGGGGATAGAACATCATTTATCATGGGAAAAGAATAAAGATTAGGAATATGTTCTCCTCATATCAAAATTAATTTTCCATATAATTGTATTAACCAATGTTACTCCAATAAACTTAATTTAAAAAAAAAATTTATTTCCATAACAAAGAGTGATTGGGTGACATTGCCATCTTTCAAAGTGTTGTTTATCTTTTTCCTTAGTTGAGAAATAGGGTAATGATTCATAAAGGCTATTTTTTAGACTTGAATGTCCATGTGAAATAAAATTTCTCTCAACCACTCAAAAAATTTTGTAACGTGATATGTGAGGCCTGTGAACAATGTAAAAAAGGAGAATGCAATGTCGACCTTTTAGGAAAAGTGTCTTACTGTGAAGTGCCTTTTTTTCTATAACTCAGTTTAATCCCCAGGCTCCACCATATGAGGTACACTACATGATTCTTCTGCCCCATGGGCTTTATCTCATTCCGTGTTGGTACTTTAAATTCCTCTTCTGTTCTCTGTGTTAGTTTTGTGTAAGTTTCAGGGAGACAAGTACATGGCTGGACTATATCAGCATCAGGCTCTTTATGAAGAGTGGAAGGAAGGCACACAAGCCTATGAGTGATTATTACAGATGCGATGCATAAGATTACATCATCAAAGGAATGAGGACTATAGGACACAAAGGTGTCCATCATAAGTCACATTGCTAGGTCTCTAGTGTCAAATGGAAGGTGACATCAGTGCCTCAGGACTGTACTTATAGCCCTGTGTTGGGAACTACTTGACTTTCAATATGCTCCCTGAAACCTCTTGTCCTTGTAGAAACTATGTGTTTTGTTTTTTTCTTTTTAAATTTCATCAACCTAATACATAGCGGGAAATAACAAATCAATTTGATATGGACATTTAGCAAGAGTTAGAGAATACTCAGCAAAATTAAGAAGAGAGGTTAAACTTTTCATGTATTTAAATGATCATTTATTCAATTATATTTTAATTATTTGCTTAGATATCTGTCTTTCCTGCTAGATGCTGAGCTTCTTAAGGGCAGAGACCGTATGCTATTCATCTTAGTTTTGTTAACATTTATCAAATAAATGGCTATTTTTTGATGGAGGAAAAAAAGAAGTAGATTCCTCATTCCTTGCTGAATGGTAAAGTTAGAGATTTGATCTTTGTCAGAGCAATTGATGGAAATTAACCCATGGCAGATTATCAGAAATACAAACTAATTTAAATCACAAATGCAAACTAATTTTAAGCAGTAAGACAAGAAATGAAAATAAGGAAAACAACAATTATTGAATACCTACTCTGCACCAGGAACTGTACTGGAACTTTTATAGATTATCTCATTTAGTGCTTACAGTAGCCCCACATAAGAAAGTTAATTCCATTGCATGTATGTATTATTTGTATGTAACTTGCTTAAGGCCTTCTGACTGGTATATATCAAAACCAAAATGAGAACACAAGTCTTTTGGCCTTCTAAATTTCTCTATACAACCCTGACTTCCTAAAAAAAAAAAAAAAAAAATACTCTTGAAAGAAAGGGTCTAACTTAAAAAAAATGAAGACATTTCATTTTTATACTTTTAATAATTAGAGACTGAGTAACAATGCCTTCCATTTTATAATATTTTGGAACATGCAAAAATCAAATTTCTTTAGTCTGACTGATATATAGTTTGTATTGATTTTAAATGCCTGAGTCTCTTATTTTAGAATCTCCATCAGGTCACAGCTAATCTATAAACAAATCTTCACTTGTAGTAGAGTGATTCACTATTCAGAGAAGGCGTGAATCCCACAGTAAACTATAAAATCACACTTGCTTTAAATGATTTATAAATCTGAAATTTACACTGGTTTCGCATATGCAGGTCTTATCTCTTAAAAATTAAGATATGTGTTATAACTTTCTTTAAACATTCACATATGTCTCATATTCTAACATATTTTCTTTTCTTAATTTTAACCATCATAATTTTATAAAACAAATCCTGAAAGATGATACATTAAGTAAGTTAAAATGTGAATAATAAAGGTTGGAATTTTTTATTTTCTAATTAAAGTCAAGAATTTATGTTTTATTAGAAAAATCAGCATGGCATAGAAACATTTTTTATCTCTCTTGAGCAAACAGAAACTGGAATTGTAACAAAATATTTTAATCCTGGGTTAGATCCCCAGCTATATAGTAAGCACACAGTGTCACTTGAATCTTTATAGCTCTTTTTTCATAGCAGAAATCTCTCTAGATTATTTTGTATATCTAATTTAAAATTGTACTCTGAAATATTAGAAAAGTGAAACTTACCACATCAGAAAAGATCTAAACAAACTGAAAGCGACTTGTTTAAACACTCAATGATCTCAGTGGAAAGAGAACCCAAAGATAAGCTTGTTGGCACACCTCAGTCACTTGTTTATTCTTCTTTTATAGGATAGCAACTTTTCAGAGAGAAATAGCCCATAATCAATAATTGATACTAAAATTGTAAGATCATAATTTTCATGTATGGTTGAACACACAAAAGAGAACCAGTTATTGATTATTTCTAATGATAGACTAGATACTAGTACAAATATTTCAAAATTATATTTAATTCAAAGTATTCATGATTTTTTGTATCTCCATAATCTTACTTTAAAAGAGTGACTCAATGCAATATATAGATTTAATTAATCCCCATCAAAATCCCAATGGGATTTTTTATAGAAATAGAACCAAAAAAACCCCATCAGATTTGTATGGAATCACAAAAGATCCCAAAGAGACAAAGAAATCTTGAGGAAAAAAAAGCAAGGCCAGAGTTACCACATTCTCCGACTTCATTTATACTAAAAAGTGACAATAATCAAATCAGCATGGTATTGGCAGAAAAAAAGACACACAGACCAATAGAACAGAATTGAGAGCCCAGAAATAAACCAACATATACATGAGCAAATAATTTCAACAAAGGAGTCAAAAACATACAATGGAGAAAAGAAAATCTCTTCAATAAATGGTGCTGGGAAAACTGAAAAGCCACATCAAAAAAGAATGAAACTAGATTACTATCTATCAACATACACTAAAATTAACTCAAAATGGATTAACCTATAAGATTTGAAACAATAAATTGCATAGAAGAGAATATAGGTACTAAATTCTTGGACTTTGGTTTTAGACAGGATTTTATTAATTTGACCTAAAAGATATGAGAAGTAAAAGCAAATATAAATGAATGAGACTATATCAAACTATAAATCTTCTGCACAGCAAGAGAAACCATCAACTAAACAAAGGGCAACCTTCTGAATGCGGGAAGATATTTGCAAACAATGCCTAATATCCAAAATATATAAAGCACTCATACAACTCAACAACAAAAACAAAAACAATCTAATTAAAAAATGGACAAAGGACCTGAACAGATATTTCTCCCAAGAAGATACTCTTCTGAGTATCTACCCCCAAAATTTAGAAACATTTATTCATAAAGATAACTGCACCCTGATGTTCACTGAAACATTATTCATGGTGGCCAAGAATGGAAACAACCGAAGTGTCCTTCAATAGATGATTGGATAGAGAAGATGTAGTACACATATACAATGGAATATCACTCAGTTATAAGAAAAGATTAAATACTGCCATTTGAAAAAAACATAGATGAATCTTGAGATTATCATGCTAAGTGAAATAAGTTAGAAAAAGTGAGAATCATATGATTTTACTCATATGGAGGATATAAAACTGAAAGCAACGAACATGACAGACAGAGACTCAGGGAAACTAACAGTGGATTAGTGGTTAGCAGAGGTAAGGGGGGAGGTAGATACAAGTTAAAGGGGGTCAAATATTTGGTGACTGAAGGAAATTTAACTTTGGGTGGTGAACATACAATGCAATATACATATGATGTATTATTGAATTGTATACTTGAAACCTATATGATTTTATTAACCAATATCACCACAATAAAATTAATAAAAAAAGAATGACCTTCATAAGTAAGTTTTGCTTAAAATTATTTATAGTTCTTAACTGTTTCAAACGTTGTGTTTCAACATATAATTTTAATCATGTTACTTTGCGCACAAGAAGTGGCTTTCTATTATCAATGAAATTAGTAGTGTACTCCTTCAAATTCACTTTACTTTTCCCCTTATTCTTTATTACAAATAATGTTCTAATTCTCATTACTATTCAAAATACCATACTTTCTACCTACAGGTCTCACTTATGTTCCTTCATGATGAACATAATAATACCATTTATTATGTGCTTTATATTTGATGTTTTACTAATTGTTTTATAGTCATGATTTTGTTTCATATCACCTTGCTACCCTCCAATTCATTCTTCACATACCAACCTTCACTAAAACTCAATATTCCAGCCACACTCTATGTTGATATATTCCAAGTACATCTTACGTTTTCCCATTTCTACACCTTAGTTCACAATTTTCTGCTGAAATGTAAAAGATACCTTTCTTCCTCCATCCTCTACCTATGCTCTTTGTATTCAGTGCATTCTTCTAGGCCAGGAAGAAACATGATTTCCTATGCAAAAGTTTTCTTGATAAGGACAGCAATAACAGATTGTTACTCCCTCCTCAAGACTATCTTATCTTTTATATTTTTCTTTTAACAGGAACTGCACCTTGATATGAATTTATGTATGTGTCAAAATCTTTTTGTCGATTTGCAATTCCTCAAAGATAGAAGCTATATTACATTTCTGTATATTTCATTATATCTACATTCTTCTGTATATAGTTTTAATATAAATGCTTCTTAAAATTTTGTAAAAACAAACATATGATGGACATATCATATTTTTACCCCATAACTATCTGGTTTGAGAAATGAAAACCTAGCCACATAGCCAGCTGGCTATTTTTTAAGACTTTACTGTGTACATCTTTTAATTCACTTTCATCTTTCTGCCCTTTAGATGTCTCATGCCCTTCTATAGCGTTCTTTAGAGTGCAGAAGAAGAGGCTCTGAGGAGGTTAGATAATTTCATACTTACGTGGTAACAGGATGAAATTCATGGAAATATAATTGTTTAGCTATCTATTTTTCTCTGTTTCTCCCCTGAGCATCTCCACAGAATGGAGTGTATTTTCCTTATCCTTTCAGATATACAAAGAACATTTGATAAAAGTAAAAAAAAAAAAAAAGAAAAGAAAAGAAAATAGACTCCTACAATATAATTGAAACTATTTTCTATTACTTTAATGAAAAAAGTATTACTTAAAAATTTATCACAGTACAGTTTTACAGACATCGTTTTTCAAGACCAGGCTATCACACAGTTATGGTATGATAATTGGTAACACAGTTCATTCAGTTACCTAAGGAGATTCTTCTGTCTTATTTTCTCTCTAAGGAACCTGAATGTCCTTACCTGAATGGATTAAAATATAGCACAGGCATAATTTATGTGCTTGGCTGTGCATTAGAGTTACTGTGAAAGCTTGTTAAAATATTGACACCAAGGCTATTCTATGAGATCTCGATCAGTAGCTGTTAGTATGTTCTATTTGTAGTTTTAAAAATGCCCGTACCCCACGTGATCTAGATGCAGATAACTCATAAACCAATGTTTAGTAGATTCTTTCTTCATCTGTATGAGTGAGATTGTGAATTGGTGAATTGTCTGAGGACCTTACCAACTTTATGCTATAAAGTGAGACCAAATCTTACTTTCTTTACAAAGCTCTGCCCTTTTTATTTCTTCATTTCTTTTAGTGGTCATATTTCCTAAAAACAAAATTAATTTATTAGGAACCATCTATGTTCATAAGACCATATGATTAATGTAGCATCGCTCCTGTCTCTAATTGTTCACAGTATAGATAGAGAACCCCACAAATTAACAAGCCAAATTATCACAATGTCATATGTTCTGGAATAGATATGTACAAAGTCATTTGGAGGAAACATGATAAAGTAGAAAATTTTGTCAAGGTGAACAAGATCTCACATAACATCAATAAACAATAATAATAACAATTACTCACATAGTCCTTACTATAGTTGTAAGTCCTTTTTACATATTAACTCATTTAAACTTTGGAACAATCCTGAGATAAGTATTACCAGTATCCCAATGTTAAATGTGAGGAACTTGATGCAAAACAATGTCATGTACTTGTCCCAGATCTCGGTCTGGAATTGTGAAGCAAGGACTCCTATCTAAGCAACCTTGATTCAGAACTCATACTCTTAATCAAAAGAATTTATAGAGGAAGCAACTTTTCCCCAGAGAATAAAGGGAAGGGAAAATCATCTCAGACAAAGAAAGACAAAGAAAGAAAGAAGGAAAAGAAACAAAGAAAGAAGGAAAAGAAACAAAGAAAGAAGGAAGAGAAAGGAAGGAAGGAAGGAAGGAAGGAAGGAAGGGAAGGAAGGAAGGAAGAAGGAAGGAAGAAGGAAGGAAGGAAGGAAGGAAGGAAGGAAGGAAGGAAAGAGAAAGAAAGAAACCTAATGATCACAGTTTCCAATGTATTCTAAAATACCTGTAAATTAAAATTTATTTAGAGAATTAGATTCACCCTCAGATTTCAAAGATGTTTTCCCAAATAAAATATTTTCCAACATGGAATGAAAATTATATTTCTAAATTCCAAATTCTTCTCAAACATTCTGCTTTTATCAAAAATATGATTTTGTATAATGAACAGTGTGCTGTGTAATTTTTCCACTCAACCCCTTTAAGAAGTTAGGAAAATGAACAATCAAGCCACATGATCTTTACACAGTTGCTCAGTACATTAGAATAGATCAGTATTATTTCCAGGATCAGTATTATTTTATATAATTTACTATTTGGAAGTCTACACCAAGAGCATGCTTATTAAGTTTTGGATGACAGGAAGTTGGATACAGTTGATAGAATTTTGGATACTATAATATTAGAATTCAAATTAACCTTGACAAATTAGAGAAATATTCTGCTTTATTGTAGATGAATAGTACCAATTCAGAGTGTACTTTGCGTGTAAAGTAAGTGAAAAGATGGAAAGGAACCAGCTAAGAGTAATATTTTGGAAAGGAATCTGAGATTCAAGGAGTAGCTAAAGAATATTATTGTCTTGTTTATACTAATTTGACAGAAGTCTAGATTTTTGTTTGTAATAAAGAGCACCATAATTCAATTTATATATTCAATGACTTGTGAAATGTATCTGAAACCAATCTGAGATTACCTTGTATAAGCAAATCAGTTTCTAGCAAAAAAGCTATGCAAATTACTTTATAGGTGCCATTTGTACCAATCAGTACTACATTATTTTTAAAAGTTAGGTATTAGATATAAATAATTTTTGAAATCAGTCATCATATCATTCTGCCAAAGAGCATTTGTGAGGGAGATAGGTAACTCCATTATTAAAGAGTAGATTTTAAATTTTAGTGTAAACATTGGACTGCTTCCTTTGCTAGAATTAGTTTGGCAGATGATTCATGTGAGATTTCCAGCAGTGAAATCTGTAAAGTATCTTACCCAATGTGGTTGCTTAAGCAGTTCAATCTTCTGCAATCAGAAAACTACTAAACTAGTGATTATCTGTATGATCTATTCTAATGTACTGAGCAACTGTGTAAAGATCATGTGGCTTGATTGTTCATTTTCCTAACTTCTTAAAGGGATTGAGTGGAAAAATTACACAGCACGCTGTTCATTGTACATCAGATTTTTGATAAAGGCAGAATGTTTTAAAAGAATGTGGAATTTAGAAATATAATTTTCATTACATGTTGGAATAGATTTTCTGATTTGGGAAAACATCTTTGAAATCAGAGGGTGAATCTAATTCTCTAAACAAATTTTTATTTACAGGCATTTTAGAATACATTGGAAACTGTGATCATTAGGTCTCTTTAAATATCAACTTAAAAAAAGAATAAAAAGATATATTGATTCACATGAATATAACACTAAAATATTTAACAATTAATTTAAGTATATCTTCTGGATTATAATTTTACTTTTCCCAGACTTGAACACTGCTTTTGCAATAAATATTAAAAACTCAATAGATAAATAGTATCTTTGTGGAAATATAGATCATTTACTTTTAAAAAATATTAAATTTATTATATAATTCTGGCTTATTTAAAAATATTAAATGATAAAGTCAACTTTTAATAACTAAAATGTCACTTACAATCAAAATAATGTTTTATGTATGCGCACATATGTGTGTGTGCAATTATCTAAGTGTAAACTAAAAATATCAATGAGCTAATGCTATAGATTTGAGTATCAACTTGCTTAGCATTGCAGTGGAGTGTGATGATACTATTTATGTCAAAATTTTATGGGTTTTCTACAAATGGAGCTGGGAAAATAATTCTGGTAATGATTTTCAAAAATATAAAGTTGGTGATTTAGTGACCTACATATAAGGAAATGTAAAGCCCAGCATTTGTTCATAAATTAGGAATTTAATTTTGCTGAATGCCTCCATAGTACTTGGGAAGAGGGAGAGATAGACTAAAGCTGAATACTACTCAGACCCTTCTTTGAAAAACTTAAAAAAAAAAAAAATTGGTTGTGGAGACATATGTTTATATAGCACATCAAAGTGAATTTTTGTGATAATTCCCCTACTCTATTTTCTATCACTCTAATTATGACCTCCACCTTAAGAAGCTAAATTGTGAGGAGGAAAACATTATTAAAATGTCATAGAATAGACTATTTGAGTTTCATTTTTCTCAAGGAAATACAGCTTAATGAAGATATGAGAGCTTTACCATTTAAAAGTTTCTGATCACCCTTTGGTCCAGAGGTGTCTTAAGACTTCCTTTTGGGGACCTTAAAGATCTTCATGTCACTTAGTATATTTTACATTACAATAAGAGCATCATAGTAATAGCTACTGATGGGAAGTCAGCTGGGGCTTTCTTAATAATGACAGTAGCCTGTGTTTAAAGCTCTTCGTATGTGCCAAGCATTGTTCTAGGAACATTACATGTATTAACTAATTTAATGCCTACAACATAATCAATTAGGGGATAGTATAATTGCTATCATTACAACAAGAAAAATAAGGCACAGAGAGGTTAAATAACTTGTTCAAGGACTCAGGCAGTCTGGCTCCAGTGTCTGGAATTTTATTTTCTTGTGCTCTGGATAATACTGGCTAAAATTACAGGACCACATCCTATAAAATTCAAAGCTCTCTCCAATACTTTGTGAATCCACAGTAGTACTCTTTTTTTAATACTTCTGCCTATTTGCAAATATGCAATTATTTATCCATATCACATCAACCAATGTCTCTTTTTGGATTCTCACAAGGGAAAAAGCCCTGCTCATGACAAAGGATTTGTTATGGTAAAAGACGGGTCTAAATTTAGCAAAGCCAAATACTTCAAATGTAACATAAACATTCACATTCTCAGAATCTTTCTTTTTTTTAGCTCTTTCACTGTAAGACAATGTCCAGCACCTGTTCCTTTTCATAGTGTCCAGCTTTTTATTATCATCTTGGTTTTCTTGGTCCTTTCCTCTTAAAAGCAAAATGATTCTTTCTTGCCTTATGCAAACTAGCCTTTTCTTTCATGCCCTCTGTTGTTGCCTTACCTTCAGATTGCACTTTTTACTTCAATTCATCTAACTTTATGGTATTTTACCATGCAAGTTCTTCACATCCTTAGAGGACTCTGGTCATAGCAATCAGAATTATACAATTTAAAAATTTTGTCACTTATTAGGTGCTCAGTATTTATGAGACACTGTTTTATAACATTGCTTCTCATTCTCCTGACTTTCCCATGAGGTAGGTTTTGATCATTTTCATTTTAGAGATGAGGAAACTAAGTTCCAAGAAAATTAATTCGCTTGTCCGAGGTTCCAAAACCATTAAGTGCAACAGTGCAGATCTCAACTCTGATTTCAGAGTTCAAACTCTTTCCAATGGTATCTTCTCATTCAGGTCATGAATATTCTTAAATAAATTGTTTAACCATAATATATTGTGATTAAATGCTTTGCATGCATATAGTTTCCATTTTCCTTTGAAGGAGATTAATTTGGTAGTATTTCTGTGATAACGAAATGGATGGCCAATTTGCCTACTATAATAAAACAATATTTAAGCCCTCATAGCTCTTAGTACTATTTTTAAAGTTAAAGAATAGAAAAGTGACAGAAAGAAGTTTTGTTTTGTTTTCTTTCTGTAAAGCTCATAAATATAAAAGTAAATATACATGAAAAAGATAATATAGTTTCTGAATCATTTTCTTATCTGAATTTCAAAAGGTCTTATGAATGTAAATACCATTATTTTACCAAAAACTAAAAAAAAAATTGAAGAATATATTATAAACATACTGGTAAATATTTATTTTGAATAGCTCTATGTAAGTCATAAATATAGTTAGTTATGACCAAAGGGCAAATCAATCTCCTAATTTAACGAGAATTTCTAAATGAGTGAATTTATGTATGGATTCAAATATAAGCTTTTCCTAGACAATTAGGAAATAAAGGTCATAACATTTGCCATTGAGAAGGTAATTATTCTCTGGGTGTTTGGTAAAGTTTATGCTCTGTGACACTGATGATTCAGAAAGCAGGTATATGCCTTCTATGATGTATTGGCTTTGAAAACTAAGGGGACCATATGTATCACTTGTAAAATGTAACTCTTTGATAATAGGTTTTCTGATTTATCTCACATTTTTATAGATTTTTATTCCTGATGTTCTTACTTTGTAAAAAAATCTATGATGGTAAAATAACATTTGTAATATGTCTACAACTTTCTATTTTTAATGATAAATTTTCCTTTGAATAAAAAATTTATAATTTGTAATTATATTTTAGTGATATCTAATATAAATATCCATTTCCATAAAAGGTCTCAATTAATCCAGTAGATATTTTTTAATTTGTTATTATTTAACTTACACTCAAATAATATTTATGGCTATTTAGATTATAATATGTTTAATCTATAAATTGTTTTCTGAACTTTACCTTCTTAGGTCTTTTATCCTACAATATAATTTTCTTTGCTAAATCAGTTTCTCAAAATATATATTTACATCTTAATATACCTTTATAAATTTTCAAAAACATATTCTCTTTCAAAGTGATCAAACATCAATCATTTTAAATCACAATTGAGACAAATCTGATTTAAATTTGATACCAATTACTGTAAAGATTAATTGTCCTGCCAAGATAGTTTAATTTGATTTTCTTCTGTGTGTCTTAAAATAACTAACTACATGAGGCTTTTTTAGAAATGATCAATTCTAAAAAGAAATAAAAATTACTAATCAAGATAGACTATTAAAATTTAACTAGAGCCTCTTAATAAAAAATAAAATAGTAGATGCCCATTAATGAGTTTATAAATGGTAAATATTTAGGAATAGTCGGTTTCTTAATTACGTACCTCTCTTAATTTTTAGTCCTCTGTTAACTATTTTTACTTAAAAATATAATCTGTATAGCAAAGAATACGAATGCTCAGAGAATATTGGTGAAGAATTTCATTTATAAATTCCATATGTCATAAGTATATTAAAAATAAATTTTTATTTTTAAGAAATATAAAATCTAACAAGTTAATTTTCATATATAACACTAGTGTAAAACTCATTTAAATAAAATAGATTGTTTTACAATTTAGATATGACCATCATAAATTAACTTTATTATAAAACACCTACCACAAATTTACGTCATTTAATCCAGCTGTGATGAAAAATGAGGGGTGATGTGCTACAGTCATTGGAATCACACAGTCCTGGGTTCAAATAAAGTTCTGTCATTTAATCATGAGAGGATCTTTCATTTGTAAGTAATTAATAGACACTTCCACAAGATCGTTATGAGAATTATATGAAGTATATATACAGCACCTGGCAATTACAATAATAGTGCATCAGTAATTCTAATAGTGAATCAGTAATTCTAACAGATAATTTTTCTAGATATTTTAAGATTATCTTAATAAAAGCTCAGACATTTTCTTTTTAAATTATTTTAATGAGCATTTTCTCAAAATATATTGCCAATTTATTTACTTAGTGAACTGAGTATACAAAATACTTAAATTTTTTTGACATAGAATCATTATCAAGAATATTATTAATTGTTTTTACTACAAAGCAAGAGCAGAACAGAGAATTCTAAAAAAGAATGAATAATGTCTTTATTGTTTAAATTATAAGAAATAGTTTTCTTGACTATGTGATATAGATTCAAGTCTTAAGGCTTCCGCTAATATCAGCAGCATGTCTTTCAAAGCATGGGCATTCACTTATTCAATGCTAATCTGTTAGATTTCTGCTGTCTAGTGGAGAAACAAAAGTCAATAAGATTCAGCTTTGTAATCAAATCATCCCTTGATAATCAGATGTCTTCATTCACTCCTATATTCAAGACTATTAGGAAAGTCCAAAGTAAATTGATGCAGTTTTTAAAGACACTGGAAAAAATATAATCTAGAACATAAATTGCTTTGTTAATTAAATTAATAATTATAATAATCATTCATGTTTTTGCATAATGCTGTTTACTTAACTAATCTTGGATATATTATCTTAAACATAGGAACAAACTGTCTTTAGACCAGACCAAATGATAATAAACTGTCAGGTATATTTTGAATGTACTCTTGAGTTGTTGACTGTCTTTCTCTGTATATCTTTGTGTGTCTCTCTCTCTCTCTGTCTCTCTCTCAGTTTTAGAGAGAAGGCACATTGTGGTTAATAGCATGAGCTCTTTAAAAAGAAAATCTATTTATATTGCAATAGACTACCTATATAACCTCATACAAGTTGCAAGTTACTTAATTGTATAAGTTTGGATTTATTAATTCACTGTATAATAATAATAATAGGACCTACCTCATAGGGACCCTAGGAGAAATACATAAAATATTATATGTAAAGAACACATACTTCAGTGTATTAGCATTTCTCTATCTCCTGCATGGGATTCTTCTTGCAGATGCCCAAGGTACTTCAAGAGAGAGAATTTTCCTAACCCATTTTAAGTAGCATCTTCTACTTTCCCACTTCTCTTTATTACATCTCAAATAACCTGGCCATATATTTGAGGACAAAAGCCAATGAATTTGACAGCTTTTCCAACAGTTTTCTTTACAGGGTTATCCTACTGACATAGTTCTCAAGATAAATATTATTAAAGAGGAAACACCTTTTCAAAACTTAGAATGTTGAATGCATACATCAGTGAAAGCCTGATAGAGTTCTTCAATTTGGTAGTCAATTTGGTGTACTTAAGCACGCACTGGTCTTCTAATCTTGGTCAAAATATTTTTAACTAAAGCTGTTGTCATGCAGCCGTATGTTGTCATTTATCAGCGTAATGAATTTAAACTGAAGGCTGCTCTTCCTGTGAGAATGAACTGATTAACTGGAGAGTCTGCACTGGTAATAATTAGTCAGAAAAGTGCCGTAGTGCAAATCAATATCTGGGTCCTGATACTGTCCTTGGGGAATCTAAACCATAACAAAACTGTCAAGCTGCTGGGAGATGGGGATGTTGCTGATTTGTGTTGCTAATTTATTCTGATACTTTAAACTTATATACTGAATACATCAGAAATGAAAAAATATATTTCACTTAATAAACTGTATTAAAGCTTTAATGAGTAAACTAATTATGCTAGTTTTTGAGGAGTGGGAGGAGTTTCAGAATTATTGTAATGTTATCTTTTTGGTCATTGTTTACCATATCTGCATCACTTGCCGATTAGTGTTATAACTTGCATGCAGGTAATTTTATTTCGAATTTTTGCATTTTGAGAGAAGACAGTATTATAAAGCAGGCAGGACTTTTATTTGACTAGTGGAATTACAATCATTCTTACGGCTACTTATATAGCTTGTTTCAGGAATGCATTATGTAAAAGAGAAATATCTGTCATTAACCACAAGATTTTAGATTATCAAGTTTAATAACTTTATTAAAAGAGTCCATTTGTGATAGGATTTTCAAAACTCTCTTTCTTGCATTACATTCTAAGTTTTTCAGCAAACCTGTCGTGTAATTTTGTGCAAAGCATAATTTTTGGACCTCAATTTGTTTATCTATAATACTTAAGAGGTTCGAATTCAGTAATTTATTACTGCATGACAAATTTCAGTAATTTATTGTTGCATGACAAATTACTCCAAACTTTGTGGAATAACGCAGAAATGTTCATGAGATCCGTAGGTCATGACTTTGGACAAGATAAAACAGGATGATTTATCTTTGCCTTATGATCTCGAGGAGTCGGCAGCGAATGATCTAGCTGGAGGCTAGAATAATATGCACACTGTCCAATAGAGTAGCTACTATAGTTACATTTACACTAATTAAAGTTAAATATAATTAATTATTCAGTTCTTCAGTCATGCTAGCCATATTTTTTTAAATGCTCAATAGCCACATGTGAACATGTGACTAGTGGTTATCCTATTGGACAGTGTAAATATATAGAATGTTTCCATCATCAGAGAATGTTCTTTTGGACAGTACTAATCTAGAACCATCTTCACTCATATTTCTCACACCTGGCCTTGGATGACTCAAGTGTCAGGAACAGTTGAGATTGTTGACTAAAGTACATAGATGTGCTGTTTCCATTTGGAATTCTTAACAGTATGGCAGATGAATTCTGAGAGAGTTCTCAAGTGTGTGCATTTGAACCAGGCTGAAGTGGCATGGCCTTTTAGGATTTAGCTTCATAAGTCACATATGTCATCAAAACTTACCGTACTGGACTAACAACAAGTCCACCAGCAACAAGCCCACTAGATTCAAGGTATAGGGCTATAGACCCTACCTATCAGTGGAAGGAATGTCAAAGTTCTGAGGCTATGATTTAGAACCATAAGAAATTAAATCTTTGAATCACAGGTGGTGATTCGGAAAACTAGATATTTATAAACATGATGGGAAAGGACTCAGTGATCAAATAAAAAAAAACTTTGTTTAAATAAAATTTAGTACTTAGGGAGTTTTATAGTTTTTCGTAGGCTAATGTTCAAAGTTAATTTCCAAGGTGGCATTGTGTCCATGTTTGACAATTGTATTTTACCAAAGCATATTTTATTAAATTAACACTTATTCACATTTGGTAATGTTAAAGTTCCAGAGAAGGAGAATTTGGAAAATGGTGGACTGAGTTTTTTTCAGTTTCTAAAATCTCGTGATTCTGTTATATTGCCCTCGTTACCTGAAAAATCCTATCTGTACATAAAATTTTCTGTTATTTGCATCTTACTTCATGAAATAGGGTAGAGTAGTGAATTTCTTATTATTTTTGCCAAATGTAAAATGTATCTAGTTTAATTTTTTCTGAAATAATAGAGAATTACAAGTAACTATAGAGAGCCATTACATGTTTTAAAACAATGCTAACTTATTAGTAAAACCAGACTGCAGATAGTTAAAGTGACTATCAATATGAACATGGGAATAATACTCAGTATACTAAGTATGTACACAGAAGGGCTTCAGTAAGAATGGAATTCTTCAATAGAATTTGAGACCTAAAGCTATAGGTAGATAGAAATTGCATGAAGAAATCATAAAAACAGTTTTTCTTTATAGCCAAGAAAATGTAGGTAACTACCATCAATATATTTTTTTTTGTACAATCAAAAGAAATAATTTGTTTCAAATTGTATACATGGTAGGCTAATGATAAACCCTTCACTGTCTCAAAAATAATTGCTCAAATGGTTTTTAAACTTTAAAACTGAAGATCGTTTGTTATACTCACGTACTATTTGTCAATATTAATATAACAAAAGTCAAGTTTGGAGTTGATTATATTATAACCATACGTAAAATCCTTTTCTTGTAATTATAAAAATGCCTGTTGATTATACATCTATAGTGTTCAGAGGTAAGAGACCGACACATAAAAATATTGTATTGTATACAAGTAGAGAATTCTCTAAGTAGTTTAATTTACTTAAATATAAATTATCAGCCACTATTTTCTTCCTGTGAAATCCATAGATATAACCCAAAATAAGATTGCTTAAATTAATTTCAATTTAAAAAGAAACTATTTGAAAATAACAAGATTGCCTTGGTACTATAAAGTAAAGACATAAGCATATATACCATTATTGTTATCTATAAAGAATTAGATATAAAACATTATGTAATATGGCAATTATAATACATATCCATTTTAATTAACACTATAAACACAGGAAAATTTTAAAATTGATCATAATTGTTTATTATCTATGGCAAGAAATACACGTTGGACGTATTCTATTAGTTTGGAGATTTTTTCTTTTTTTAGAATAATTTCATGGCCTTGGTAACAGTTGCCATTCACTCACTCAATAAAAAGTTGTTGAATACCTACTGCCAAACACAAATCTGAATGCTACCCTCAAGGACATCACAGCATAAGAAAACATGTATTTGTGCAATTTCAAACCAATATGATGGGTTTTGTATTAGAGGTAAGCCAGGTGCTATGTGAGTGGGAGGACATCATGTGTGGAGAAGGAAAGGCTTCACTCAAGAGACTGCCATATTCAGTCCTGACATTTGTGCTCATGTGCATTTGTGAATTTAGGAGCTAATTTAGGAATTAGGAAATAATTGTCTCTTTGAAAATAAACATTTATATTATAAAATGAAAACATTTTTATTTTAATTAAACAAAATATGATATTATATGAGCAATGTTTTAAAATTTCTGTATGACCATGTTTATTGGTGTTTGGAATATTTCATTTTCAATATAGCTAGATGCTTACTCATAGGAAGGTGATTTAATAGTTAATACTAACTATATATGTAATTATAAGTAGAAGTATTTCCTTTGTGAATTATGTGCATGAATGTCTTCATAATTAATAAATATCTTTATTATAAGGATTTTTAGTAACTGCATAATTTATCATCATGTCAAATCCATGTGTATTTTTTTGTTGTTGTTGTTAGGAAGAACAAAAACAATACCAAAATGATCTTTGAAGCACAAGGAAGGGCCGAGTCAATTTTGCAAATGTTTTACAAAAATAAACAGGATAAAAATATAGCCGGCTCCATAAATACTGAATTTGCCTTCAGTCATTCTTGAGAATTATACTTTGCTTCCACACTATGCCCACCTGTCTTCTGCTCCTCCATTAAATGACCAGAAAAGAGTATGGATATTTAGTAGGTTTAGAATTTTATACATCATTGACTTCTTAAACAGCATGATTGGAAAGATGCAAGATTTATTGCTCTCCATTGGAATTATTTCCATGACTTTGGCCAATGCCTGTTCACCTTGAATCCCTTGCACCCCTTCATCTAGCCACAATTTATGGCCTTCCTGGTTGCCTACTTCAGTTGTCTTGTCTTACACAATGTTTTCTGTTTCAAAATAATACTTAATCCCTACTTTACACCTGGAACATAGCATGTTCTCTCTTTTAAAGCCTATTTCTTTTGTACTTTTTAAATGACAGCTTTGTAAGTCTTATTCACTTTAAAATGTAAGTTTCGAGTAGTCAGGATATTTTATATTTCTTTTTATAGAGCCCATTGCCAGTTCTGTTTTTATACCTTATATTCATTATTTTGTTGTATTAATGGAAGGATTTTAAAATTCTTATTTGATCTTTCTAATATCATGTTTAATACTTTCCATGCAGTTTTCATGTGGACATTGACTATTTTGATTATCACTTCCTTATTTTTGTTGTGCCTGCTTAGATAGAAAATTTTATAAACAATTAAAGCTCAGAATGTAAGTGATAATTAAGGGTGAGTGTTAAATAATGATATGGATTATAAGAATCTCTTCAGAAATTGAACATTTGTGTCTTTAGAGATTAATTTTGGCTTCTATTGTTGTTGGGTTTTTGATAAATTTGGTGTCCAGCTGCCAACCATCAAGCTTGGCTTCCTGAGATAAGTTCCAGCCAAATGTTTTAATTTGGTCCTGTCCATTTCAAGCACCTAACCCATGAGCCATCTGCCACCCTGGATATAAGAATTACTGAGAAAAATTATTTCAAAGCTCAACATTACAGAAAGGCAAATATAGCTTTTGTAGTATTATTTGGGCCAAAAAAGATCATTTAATGAAGTTAAAAATATCTTATGTAATAAGAAGATTCTCTTTATGGCCTTGATGAAAAAGTTAAACATGAGGCTATTGTTTGTGGTATACTTTTTATTTTTCAAAGATGTGTTAATTTTAAAAATTAGCTTGAAGTTTTTATTATAATCTAAATTTTATTAAATATAAAGTAAAATAAAATTACCTTTATAAAAAAGTAGAACACCAAAGAGATTCTGTTTATGAGGGTTATGACTATCAATATTTGTCTTATTAGAAATTGAAATTGAGAAATTTAAAACTATTTATTATCAATTCATTTGTAAATAACCAAACCCATTACATGTTAATATAAATAACATATTATTATAAAATTAAATATGTATTTATATTAAAATGAAATGAATGGCATTGTCTTACATTTCTCACATATCTCTTTAATGTCTGCTTTAATACAAGACATCTGGGTTCTCCTCATTCTGATTCTGCATTTAATCTGTGACAATATGATTTTTGATTGGTGTAGAAAGAAAATTAGCATCCTGAATATGGAGTTGAAAGAGGATGAGCATATTAATAGCCTTTTCAGAAAATTGTGATATTCTTCTTTATACTACACCAAAACTCAACAAGTGGTGTTTTCAAAATGATTAATTGCAATGTGGAATCACAAACCATATTAATGAACTTTTTGTGCTCTGTTACATTAAAAGCCATTGGTTTATCCTGCATGTTCAATATATCTTTACTCATGTTTGAATTTTCAAGGTCATACATTGGCCAATTAGAAGATATTGATTCACCGTTATGCACATATTCTCAAATTACATTAAACAATATCAGAAAAAGAATCACATTGGCTAACATCACCACTAATATCATTTAAACAATAGTATGAGAACTGGAAAGCTCTCAAGCTCTTGGTGGAAGAATCAAAACGTCAGATATTTTATTTTTTGCTGTTTTATGACTAGTAAAAAAACCTGTCATGAAAGACAGGCTTTATTTCCAAACAAATGTCTCTCAAAAACGTGACTCTGAAAATTTCAATTTTGTTCATCATTTATTCCTTCAAGTAAAAATGGTGTTCCATGAAAAATGCAACTAATTTAGTTTGCATCTCAATCACCCAAGTGCTTTTTTTAAAAAATTAAATTTATTGGGGTAACATTGGTGAATAAAATCAAATAGATTTTGAGTATATAATTCAATAATACATCATATGTGTATTGCATTGTGTGTTAACCACCCAAAGTTAAATTTCCTTCGGTCACCAAATATTTGACCTCCTTTAACTCCTATATACTTCTCCCTACCACTTTTCCTCTGGTAACCACTAATCCACTGTGTGTTTCCATGAATCTCTGTCTAACATGTTTGTTGCTTTCAGTTTTATATCCCACATATGAGTGAAATCATATGGTCCTCAGCTTTTTCTGTGTGACTTATTTCACTTAGCATAATAATTTCAAGAGCCATCTATGTTTCTTCCAATGGCAGTATTTCATCTTCTTTTAATGGATGAGTAATATTCCATTGTGTATATGTACCACAACTTTTCCAATCATCTATCAAGGGACACTTTGGTTGTTTCCATGTCTTGGCCGCCATGAATAATGCTTCTGTGAACACCGGGGTGTGTATTTTTTCAAAACAACCACTATAATTCAAAATGAAACAGAAGTCCTTTATGTATACATTCCATTTCATCACCTAGAATATTAAAAATTTGTACTCAAAGTTTTCAGATTCTTTTCAATTCTGGCACACACCATGTCACTGCAACAATTATTACTAAAGTTCCAGGCATTTTACCCAACATTGTTTTTGCAACATCATAGCATATGTTAACATAGTGAAAAAGGCAAACAATGCCTCATAATTATTATAAAAATAGTTTTTACTGATGAAATAAATGAAAGTCAGGGACTCCAAGATGTTTGTGGATCATAGTTTGAGAACTGCTAAAGACTAAAAATTAAACTTTCCTGTTATTGTAAATTGAAGAATGTCTTCTAAAGTCTAGTTCATCCCTCCATCACTTAAATTTTATTATATAAAAGTGAATAATGGACCTAAAAGATTAAATGCAATTCAGTACATACTAAATTTCTGTCGTTTGATTAGTACAAAGAATGTAGTGAAATAATAATTGTTATCCTTTTAATTATAACTACAATTTACTGAGTACTTATGTGTCTGACACATAGATATAGGTGCCATAAAGTACACTGATTTCTTAGAATAATCTTTCGTGTTAGTACTACCATTATTTTTCTTTTATAGATAAGAAAACTGAGGCAGAGAGCTTAAGAAATTTGTCTTTAACTCTAGAGCTTTCAATACTTAGAAAACTAACAGAATAAAGAAAAGTTGCTAAATAAGAAGAAAAATATTTCTAAATCTCCCTTGGCATTGAAAAAGTATATCTCTAAAACTTGCCTGAAAATATAAGTGCCCAATTACTTTAAAATAAGTGCATCTATTTTTCATTTGATAATGCATTTTCACAAGATAAATGCAAAGGTGAATTTTTCAAAAAAATTAGAAATGACTATATAAATTGTATTGTGAGGGAGAGAAGACAAACAACTTACACCTTTTTTTTTATTTTGCTAATGGGTATTTTTAACTGATGAATCACCCATTGTTTTTAAAATTCTGGCAAAATATAAAGTAAGACAGAACTTGACTGCTAAATTATGTATCTTGTAATCATACATATCAAATTATTTTCTAGTGGTATTGAATATAAAATAGCTAGTACTTTGTTAGAATATGTAAACAATTAAAATAGCCTAACAAAAAAAAAAAATCTAAATCGCTGCATAATTGTCAAAAGAAAATAAGAAAATATGATACATTTCTACTTGAAATAAGGTTGGCTCATAGGTTGGTGTAGATGTAAAGCAAAAATTGTTTTCTCATTACTGAATTAAGTTATGTTTTTATAGATAATGCTCTTTAACTAATTATAATCTACTTCATTGTAATATGACTATAATTTTAAAACTACCATTTTTTTATCTTTCAAAAGAAGCTTTATTAAAGATGCTATTCTAGATAGTCAAGCCTTACGTAAAAAATATATGGGATGAAAAATCTGCAAATTTCTGTGGAGAGTCAAAAATATGTAGCTCTAGTTCATTATTTGAGTGAATAAATCAAATGTAAAATAAAACAAAATCTCATTTCTAGTCAGAAAATTAATAACAAAATCTTATCACAATATAACATAAATACGTTGATGTAAAAGTAAAAGTATACTTTCTCTGGTTTATCTGTACTTTTACCTTTAAAATTACATAAACTAATATTTGAAATTCATATCAGCATTTTATAGTTTGCCAAGTTCTTTCTGTATATGTATATGTATGTATTATATGTATAAAATATATATAATTTTATATATACATATATTTTAATGTATCTTTTTATTGCTAGATACTACATTCTTTTATGTGGAATTTATGCCCAGGTGACAGTTAGGATCTCTCTTTCACAGATGAAGAGGAAAAGAGATATCAACTTTCTTCCAGATCACACAGAATTATTCTTACAATCAAATGAAATTATCTTGTTACTTGTAGTTTTTTTTCTTTTGACTGTCTTATTCAATCTCTACATTTGGTTCAACAGTATAATCAATACAATTAATGAAAAGTATTTTTATTTTTATTTATTTATATTAAATTTATTGGGGCAATATTAGTTAATACAATTACATAGGTTTAAAGTGTACAGTTCATAACATGTCATATGCATATTGTATTGTGTATTCACTACCCAAAGTCAAATCTCCTTCTGTCAGTATGTATTTGACCCCCTTTACCCTTGGAGGTAGATAAGAGAAAAGAATTTTTTAAAGGGACTGTTTTGTTCAGTTGCTCTCTTTAGTACATTAAACTAGTAGAATAAACATTTGTCTAAATTATATGCATATGTAAATGATTGATTAGCAAGTAATTAGCTATATTTTTCAACAAATGAGGTGCTTTTAAATCCCAAATATTTTAATTGAGTCATTCAATATTTTTTAAGAAATGACCATAGCAAGATGTTAGAAAGATTCATATCAAATCCATAATATCACAAAATTTTCCCAACAGCCAACTTTCCTATTCAAAGATTAATATTTTGTTAAACTTGGAATTCACATATTTCTAATATTTGTAGAATGCTTGTAAAATATTTGTTAAAGTACTATATACAGTATATCAACTTAATATAAATCAATTCTTAATAAATATAGTTTATGTTTTGGTTTTATGAAAATGTGTTTGCTGTTTCTGGTTGTTTTATCTATAAAAGCTCTTGTAAATCATAATTCCTCGACACATTCTAAACTTTTTTCCATTTCTTCTGTCTCAAAAAAATGACTTCAATTGTTATTTTAATTAGAAGATAAGAAAACTCCCTGTGAGAATACATACAGTGCCACTAACCTGTTTACTATACATTCTATCTCTGTCTTAGCCCTTTTCTTCTACTTTCTGGGATTATACTCTGTGAGTGTATTCTTTTGTTATCTAATATTTGCTTCTTGAAATCTTCCAGTTTCCTTATCTACTTCACTATAAACATACTCGAGGAGTCCATACATTGGCTTTTAATTTAGTTTAGTCATTCCCATTTCCCAAATTTACATCTTTCTTTTTTGTTTACAGCCAGTTATATCACAATATTATTTTTCATCCATTGCCTTTGCTTCATATTTTTGTCCTAAACACCTTCTAATAACTCGTGTCTTCAATTCTTCATGGACCTGACACTTACTAAAAATAACTATTACTTCTTACTCTAATATATATCAGTAATATCTATACTTTTGGAATCTAAGTCTTTTTTTAAAAATATATCTCCATATGTTTTTTGTTAGTCTTTACAATTTATTTTATTGATTTTCCTATTTTTCATATGACTCTAATTTTTTTTGTTTTTGTTGCTTTTTAAAATTTTTTTTGGTGTTTTTGTTCGTTGTTTTTCTGTTTCTGCCCTATTATAAAACTAGATACGTTTCCAGATTCTCATTCTTTGCCTTACAGGAATTTTAGCTACTTTAAAGTTCACTTTTATATAGAAGTTTAACAAATTTCCATGTCTAGCCATATCTTTCTGGGATACAGAAGCTCAATTCCAAGTGAATGGTATCTTATTATCTTAAATGCAAATGCTGAAACAAGCCATCACTACGAACTTGCTTAATCCCAAATTATTTTCTTCTACATGTTATATATTATATTTTCCCATTCTGGCTCATAGATACAGTATAGAAGGAATTTAAAGAAATGGATAAAATTATGTGTATAAGGAAAGATGATGCGTGGAGCTTTAAATCATGTTGGCAGTCCAATCAGTTAAAGTGTCCACAGGTAATTAAAAATGATAAGTTTAATATTTGCTATTAGTCAAAAAGAGGTCTTGACTTATTTATGCAAGTATTTAATTGCTTACTAATGATTTATATTAAAGCTAATATAAAACTTTTTTAACATTTCATATAAGAAAATGAATGCAAGTGCAAATTTTGCATTAATCCTTGTAGAACATATGTACAAACTTAACACAGGCATAACACTTAAACACTTTCTAATGGATTTCATAGACACATTTGTTTAGAAATATATAGCTATATCCTTTTTTAATTCTTTATCTTGGTTTTACAACTTCTGGTTAGTATAAAAAGGGACTTATTTACCTGTTATTTTTTGTTATTATTAAAAGTATTTTTACTTACATATTTTTCTTAAGACATTATCTTTAAAAACCTTATTTTTCCATATAGTTATCAATTTTGGAATAATACAGTATAAATATAATGTGCATTTCATGGTTTTACTTTTTAGCTATCAATTTTTAACTTGTGTGACTTTCACCTCACTTTATAACTTACACCTGATCCATTTTTACACCTGATCCAATATATACTTCCTAAAGTACTTTAAAGTGGGTGAGGACCCTGTACATAATAAGAAAAGAGGGCTAATAAGATATATCCTGAGGCCTTCATGCAATTAAAAGGGAAATAAATTGAGAAGCAATTTTTTGTTTGTTGCACCAACAAAATAAAGATAAATCTCTTCGAAACACTAGCTGTGAAGTATTATGCCCTCATGAATGAAAACGAGATTTGATGTAATAAAAAATATAACATTACCTCTTTCTCTTCTCTTTTAATGGTTGTCTCAACCATGAGGACCCAGCCTTTTTGTCTCTAACATATTTCTCATCTCCGTGTACTGAAAAAAAAATCAAGTTGTAGAGTGAGAACAAAGTAAAATGTTGAGGTTAGTTCATTGAAAGTTGTGGCCATTAAATAAAATCAAGATTATAAATGTAGAAAGATAGCAAGTTGTATAAATAACAGCATCAAATTATGAGGCACTTTGACACTCTATACAAAATTACTGTCACTGGGTATTTGTGTGCAATGAACTTTAAGACACTGGTATTTCTTAAATATTCAGTGTTGCTATTGGTTCAGATATTTTTATAAATGTTGAAGTTATTTGTGTTTGCTTCTTATACTATCCCACATTTTTCAGAAGTAGATTTGTGCCAAGATTCAATTATAATCATCTGGTAATAATGTGTACTTAATGCTTTTAAAAATAGCATTTCCCATACACACAAAATTGTCTGACCTTCCTCCTCCACAGAATTAATCATGCCATCTGTGCTTGAATTGCATTTAATCATACTTCTAATATGACATTTATCACATATTATATTAAAGTTAGTTGTATATCTCTGTCTTTTTTACCAAACCCCATGCCCATGAGAGTAGAGATATCTCATTCGTCTCTGTATCTCCAGCATCTGGCATCATGTCTGATACATACTAGATATTCAATAGGAAGTATCTGCATTGTTTTGAAAAGCAATCGGATGAATGAATGGAAGTATTTTTTAATTAACAAAAATCACCTGTATAGCAGCCTTGATTATGAAGCTTAAATTGTTAAAAAATAGCAAAAGATTTTGAATGTAAAAAATATTGGAAGATTAACAAGATTCAAGTTCTAATTCCAGTTTAATAGAAATATAAATAGGCTTGAACATGCAGTTGTAGCATTTGCTTGGTCCAGTATTATCTTCAAAGGAATCTCTAAGTAGATGAAGGCCAGGTAGGCAGTCCTTCATTTTTTCGGCTCATAGAGGCCTGCTGTGAGTGTCAGCCTAATCTGGTTTCCCCATATCTGGAAATTCAAGTAAGTAGTGACTAAGGAGTGAGAAGATCTGATATCAGTATGTGGATTGGGTGAAAATGGAGAAGTAATAGAAAGTCAAAGCACCTGGTCACTGGAAGTTTAGCCTTGGCATTTTAACCCAAAATCACTTTTAAATTACATATTAGCAATGTAATTTGGTGATTTTCTTCTCATCGACAAAATTATCTTTTTGTTTTCTTCCCATTTATGATGCTATGAGAGGAAAATTCTACATTTTTAGTATAATAGAGTTTCTCCATACCCCATGCACTTAGCCATGAGAATCATCAATAGTCTCATATTTGCTTAGTGTCTTATATTGTATTCCATAAAGAGATATAATTTTATTTTTAAGCTTTGTCATATATCCCTGCAGATCTGACAACTTGATTTAAATTTTCCATGACAGTTGTAGAAAAGAGGCCAGAAATATTTTTAGTGTTTCTCACAAATCAGAATTAAGGGCTACAACCTATCGACATTTTTAATTGCATAACACTTTGTTCTCATTTTGAAATTAAACATAAGAGTCTTAATTATTCTGTATAATGGCTTCTAAGTAGAAGTGAAAATCAGTGTATATATGTGTATATAAATATATGGCTCATTGACACTGGCTAAATTTTTATACAGATTTGTGTGTGTGTGTGTGTGTGTGCGCACGTGTGTGCATGCACACACTTGAAACCCAAACTAGAATAATATTGGAAAGAAGTTGGCATGTAATTAGTTTGGATATATAAAAAACAGATTGCATTGTTTCACATGCTATAGGAACTGTGAGTGATCCACCAAGCTTTAAAAGATAGCAAAGCATCTTTTAAATCTCAAAATTCTTGTCTTTTTACATATCACTGCTTGGGGAACCAAAAAGCACATAGGTTCTATGATATGATGATTATTGACTGAAATGACTAGGTTGGTTAGCATGGGTTGGCCTATGGTTTACCACTCTAAAGATTCTTTTATTCTTAAAATCAATTTTGATCTTATTTGGAGCTTGTGTACTGGGGACGGAAAAAGAAAAATGGTGAGAGAGAAGGAAATGATGATCTTTCTTTCATAGTAAATGGGCAGTTTAAATGATTCTTATTTGGAACTTGTATACTAGGGATGAAAAAAAAGAAATATGGTGAGGAAGGAGGGAATAATGATTTTTTTTCCTTATTAGATGATTTACAAAGAATACCTTTACAAAGAATGATCTTTGTGATTATAGTTAAGAAAACATTACGTATTCGTTTATATAATTCAAACTGTCACAAAGTCATCACTTTCTTAGCCTTCTAGCATTGTTTTTTCATATCCTAACATTTTACTGAAGGGATATTTTGGGGAATCAAGCCAGAGTCATTTTACAGTTGTAAGTTTTGGAAGATTGGACTATGATCATCCAATTTAAATTTACCATAATTTTCTATTAAAATTAGATATTTCATTAAGATGAATTAATCAGTGTTTAAGCATAAAATAACTATTTAGGAAATATACGTACCCTGCATTTCACTGATTCTAAGACCTTTCACCTCTTCTACATTTCGACATTGTTGAAATCATGATATATCTTACAAGCCACGTTCTTACACTTATGGTCAGTCAGGTGGTAATAATGACATAGTTTCTTTGCATGTGTATGTACAAACGTCATACAAGCTATTCATATTTTTCTCACTTATGTGTATTGTTAAGAGTGCAGGGGTGGAGTCTAGTTGCCGTTTAAAGTGTCTTCAATTATTATACTAATATCTAATTTAAAGTGAAATTATGAGTATTATGTTCTCTGATGACACGGAAAAAGAACAAAAGGTATCAATTTGATATTAGTGGAACCAGTTTTCAATATTGGAGGAGTTAATATGCTTTCTTTCAAAGCTAAACCACGTATTTTATAATGCCTAACAAAGGAAGATACAATTAATTGAAGATGTGTTGTTTGTTACTGAAATATTTGTAATATAATTGTCTGTAATTTTCACACAATGTAAATGAAGGCAATAGACGGATCCTTTATAGAACTGGTGTTAACCACTTATATATCAATTATAACTATTGCCAAGTCATTTTATCATAGTACATAGGGAGAATTTTTATCACTGGTAGTATATAAAGGGTAGAATTTCTCCAAATTCGTCAAATTTTTTTCTCAACTGGTATTATCTATTTAACCTTTTCTAGTTGTTCTTCTAGTCAACAACAGCATAAAATAGAAAAAGATAAAAAGAGAAAATGATAAACAACAAAACATAGTATCTTTAAGAACAATCAAACTTACTCTATATCAGGAGTAAGTCTGGCTACAATTAATAAAAAAAAAAAAAAAAAACACACTATACAACAATTGTTAAACAAGATAGAAACTGATTTCTGTCACACATTAATTTCCAGAGGTAAGTAGTTCAAGGCTAGTGTGGAATTCCTATCACAGAACCAGGCTCGTTCCATCTGTTGGTAGGATTGGCATCTTCTCTATCCCCAAGGTCACCTCATGCCTCAAGGTCTTTCTAGTTTCAGTATCACATCTCATTTCAGCCAATTGGAAAGAGAATAGGAAAGGAGAAAGTCATATGCTTTTTCCATTTGCCAGATGAATTATCATTTCTTTTTCCTCCACCTCCTATCCTTAGGTCAGAAGTCAGTAAGATGTATGCCCCGAGCTATGAAGGAGGCTGAAGATTGTGGCCTTTATTTTGGGCAGCCATCTAAAAAGTGGAGGTACTTTTTCAGCTAAAGAAGGACAAAACTGGCTAGAGAAATGCCAGCAGTCTCTACTTCATTTTCCCATTAATTATAGGGGATCTTTAGGGAAGCAGGAGAGCACTGGCACATTTTACTCTCCAAAGAGAGAATACTTTTTGTCTTATTTTGCTTAAAATATTTGAGGCAAATATAATATTAATTTACCAACAGATCATAGTTATTTCTTACATGTCTTCATGTTTGTTTCATTTAATAGAGAAAGTTTCAGCATTTAGAAGTTTACATTGCCAAATGTTGGACTGTGGGCTGACCCTGTCCTAGTGAGATAAGTGGAAGCTTTATAAGTATATATTGTTAATCAGTGTACGAATAATTGCTTTTAAAAAGCTCAATTTAAAATATTTAATCTTTAGTCTATAATAATTTATCATTCTTAGAAATATAGCTGAGTTAAATGAGTGATTAAAATAGTTATTATTTTAAAGTTCAATATTTAAAATATACTATTTTAAAGTTTAAAAGCAAAATAGTGTAAGTAGTACTTCTGTTGATTAAGGTTTTATTTTTAACCATGCCACTTTGCAAATAAGACTGAATAAATCAAGGTGCTATACGTAGTTTTCTGGCATTGTTTCTTAAGTGCTGAAGAATAAAATTTTTTAACCCTTGGTTAGTATTTTTATCACTATAATGATTAAAATTAATTTGATTACTTGTTATATCTTGCCATTATATTGAAAGAAGGCACAATAAAACATTAACTGTTAGTGGAACACAAAAGACCCATATCATGTAGCTCTTTGTACTTTCTTCAATTTCCTACGACCCAAGTAACATCACTAAAATTTTCGAACAAATTTAACTACACAGCCTAAGCAATGTCTTGTAATATTCTACTGAGACAGAGATTCGACACTAGCTAAGTTCTGTGATGAATTGTTCCAAATTACATTTTATCTCAAATCTACTTGCCACTGCTGCATAGAATACATTGAAATGATAAAAAGGTTATTAAAATTTTAATTTTAATTTCAATTATTAAAATGACTTATTGGGTAACTATGTCTTATTATCTCGATTTGCCAGAAAGCCTTTCATTATAGTTACACGAATGTCATTTTCTCCCTTTCAGTGATTATTTGTCTAAGTACAAAATTTTTATTTTCTCTGTAATTTCCACATAGGTGTATACTTTAGTCAGTATTTCAGCATACATTAAGAAAAAAATAAATAAATGTTAAAATAAAGTTCAAACTTAAAACAAATATAGCATTATTAAGAATTTCCAGTAGTACTCTTAGCATCCTGCCCCAAATGCTTCCTTCATTGCATAACAGAATTTTTTAGATTATATATTGTCACCCAACTTAAATCATTGGAGGAAGGAAAAGGGAAGGAGTGGGTGAACTTGAAAGGAGGGAGAAGGCATTAATTTACCGAAAGCTAATAATGAAAATATGTCTGGGTTATGCTCTCCGTTTTCCTCAAACTTAAGTTAGCACCATCACAACAACAATAAGAAAAATTGCAGCTTGGTATTTTTAGGACACAGTATATAACACCTTAGAATTTAATGCCTACATAAGATATGCAGTATTTACAATTTATAGATGAAAGGTATCAGTCATTTGGAATTTAATTTGTATTTTCAAGAATTTCACATTGTATATTGTTCCTGGAAATTATGATACAGTATGTGTTATAAAACTGTATGTGTTAAACCTTCCTCCTCTCACCAAAAAAAAACCCCAAAAACAAACAAAAAAACAAAACCGAAAAACAAACAAACAAAAAACCACAAAGAAAACAAATTCTCTGACTCTATCTTGTAGGACTTCTGAGAAATATACAATCAAGTAATCAAATATTCTGTGGGTTTCTGTTTCTATTTCTATAAAAATACATAATAATTTTCTCCAAAATTTAAATATTGGTTTCTCTTTGTCAGGTTGCTAGTTTTTAAAGTAACATATTACATTATATAGTAAGAAAAAAAATCTGAGTTCTTACATCTTAGAAGAATAATGTTAACTAAAATTAACATATATTTATAAAGGATTTTATGCTTGGCAACTAAAAATGTAGAAGCAGTTTAAGCCTACTGTTCCTTGGAAAAAAATTTTTTTTTCTGAACTGCATACTGGAAATTAGGAATGGATTGCTAGAGTCACTAGTGGAAAATTTTTAAATTATTAGAAAATATTGAATAAGTAACACTAAGAGCAGTAACTCTTCACCCTCAAAAGCAATATACTCACTTTCCTAAAGTACTTCAGTGGTGGCTGTTAAACAATGTCATAAGAATAAGACTACTTCAGTTAAGCCATTAGCCCATTACAATGGTTAAGTTTGAATACTGAATGCAGTGTTATATGACTGGCCTTGATAAATCCCTGTGTTTCATTGTCATGATGGGACGGTAATATGATTAATAGAAAGATATCATCAAATGTTTGCATGAGAGAGAAGTCCCTTTAATATTTAAGATACATCATACTGTGAAGCACTATACCTATGTTATACATCTATATGGATCACTCCATATAGCAAATGACATGGCAGGTATTTTCCCCATTAGGGATCCATCTACATGGCCTTCTACAACATGAAAAAGAACTGAAACCAATGACAACATGATAAAACATGATGATCCAGTTAGAAACTTAGAGCTCTTTTTGCCATTCACGTGAAACCGGAATCTTTAGTAAAAGAGGGAGAAGCAAAGGAAATTAAAAAAAAAAAAAAAGAAGAAAGAAAATGTGTTGAAAGGCCAATTGAGCTTCCCCCAAATTTTCATGTTTATCAGATGCTTACATTAGCTCCTTTTCCTTTATCATTCTGATATGTGTGTAAGGAGCAAGATTTTGTACCCCTGTAATACTTATTTTCACCTAGTAAACAAATAGTCCCCTATTTTAATACATGCAAAGAGTTGTAAGACAAACCTTTAAACAAATATAAATTCCATTTAGTGTGCTCAGATGCCTTCTTCTGTAATTTCAAGTGATGGATTGCAATTCTAGTGATTTTAACGGACTTGCCAGTTCTGTACTCTTTTAATTTTTCATAATAATATTAAAATGTTCGCTTTGTGTATTATTTTCTTTATGTTGTATGGGATGATGCTCATCGAATTAATGTAATGGAATAATACCTTAGGTCAACATCATTAATGAATTTGATATCATCCCTAGGTTTTGTAGTTCCTAAGTATAACTTCATATTATGACAGTTGACCCTTGGAATTGATGTATTAAGGCTAAGTCTCAAAGAATTAAAATGGTGTATGGTAATATGTTTTCAGGGTTATAATTTGATCTGGAATATATCTATCTGCATGTGATCAAAAATGAACTATTTTAACTATATACTTATATATAATTTCCTATGATAAAAGAATACCATATAATCTAAGAATAAAGGAATATATGACATGAAGAAATTATATCCTTGATACTGAGTTAGAAAGAGAATTAAATGACATCTCTGGCCTTAAAATATATATATTTTTTTATCTTTTAAGGATCCTGTGTGTGTAATTCTTTTCTGTTGATAATCTCAGCAATATAGGTGTTTAAGAGGAGCAACAGAATAATATAGTTCATAAATTTTTCATTTTGAGTCACAAAGGTACCAACACTAAAGAGCTATTACAGATTATATGCATGTTTTACTGACACTTTGTTTTATTATGTTTGTATTGATTATCAGATTTTTATGTACTGAAACTTTTGTGACTTCTGTATGAAATTATTGCAAAGATAGACAAGGAAACACTTGTTTTGTTTTGCTTTTCAATTATAAGTTATCTTAATATCAATGTTGCCTTGGTGACACAGAGAAAATAAAACTATTCACATTCGATGATCTAAAAATCAAAGATTAATATTTCTGTTGTTTTATAAAGGTACTTACTTCTTTTATCTCAGGCACAGAAAGGTTAAGTATATACTTAAATCTCAAAGTTAGTGAGTGGCTCTATGACTTTAGAAAGAAAAGAAACTGTCACCTTTCTCATAGAGTTCAAAATCTAAAGCCTAGAAATCAATGTTCTTTTCCTTTAAAAATGTGTTAAATGTTGTCGGTGTACTGAATAGAAACAGAAGAGATATAATCAGGTCATCAGTAACCTTATATATGGAAAAACACTATAAAAAGTAGACTCTCAGATAGAGAGAAAACTATCCTACCATTCAATGCCAGTCAACAAGCATTTATAAAAATCTGCGCAATAAACCCTACAATCTATAAACTATGACCTGGAAAGTCAAAATAACATCCAAAAAACTTGCAATTCTAATTTATCAATACTTGATCTAATAATAGTATTATGTGGAATATGTGAAGCTTAATTAGTATTTTAGTTACATATGTGAAATATATTCTTCTAACTGAATCATTGCTAAGAATATGTCTCATGAAGACATATGCAAATTCCCTCCTAGACTGTAATTTACATTTTTAATATTTGTAATTTGCAATTAACACTCTCATTTGCCTTTTATTTGAGAACATATACTGAATCAGTATACTTAAAATTTTAAGAAAAAAAATCCATATTTTGTAATGTTCTTCCTAGAGTTTATTATACTGTGATATATAATACTATCTGCCAGAACTGTTCTCTTTTACAGCAGAAGATAAATTGTTCTTTATCTCTGAGCACTGCCTTTTCACCATAGCCAGTGGGATTCAATACCACTGATTCTTTTTACAATCTTGGTTTAGAAAATTAAAGAAACTCAAGTAGTACTGCTGCAATTCATTTATGGCTAATACATCTTGTCTTGCATGACTGAAGACAAGTGCCCTCCAGATTAAATTTTGCTGCTCAGCATCCTGCATCTTCATAAAATACAGTTCTTACATAGCTCCATGAATATCCCAAGCATGTGGTTTAATTTAAACCAACATGCTTGAGTTACCCATTTAAATAAAATGTTTGTAATGTTCCAAAACTATTTTATAAATGCACCTTTTAAAAATAAAACAAGCAAAGACTATAATTTCAAATGAGATAAAATATCTATATTCAATAGAAAGCAGAAAGATCTTCAGGGAGGACTACCTGAGTTACTTTAGGGACTAGACATTTGTTTCTGAATATTGATTTGTGGAAGAGAAAAGTTGCACTGCCAGCTGCTGCTGCAAGTCACTGTAAGTGCTGGATCCACCTACTCTGTTTCCCTATCTCCATGGCCAAAACAACAGAAATAAAGTTGACATGAATGGTCTAGCAAAATGTTACCCTTTCCTGCAGTGTTCTATTTAAACTGTATGCTGCTCCATTTATAATCACAGTTTAGCAGTGGTTTTGATATGAATTTTGATAAAATTTATCTATAAAATTATAATATGTGTGTAAGCTTGGTTAGGGTAAATAAAAAAGGAACTTGACAATGTATACAACAGTCACTACTAGGGAGTTATTTATTGTGATATATACACATACCATATGGATAGTTTTTATTATAAGAAATATCCTGAAGTCTAAGGAAGCATTTTAGACTTTTATGTGCTTATTAAAACAAACCAATTGAAATAAGTATCTGATGCTACAAGTTTTGCTTCTGTGTGTGTGTGTGTGTGCATGCACACGCGCATGTGTTTTCTGGTCTCAATCCATTGGATGATGGCTCATAATGATAAAAATTAACTATCCATGGGCCTTTTGACCACATAGAAACAATGATGGGATCGAAATGAACCTGAAATTTTAAGGAGAAAGAATCAGTTCACATTCTGCTGATGTGTGTGCACGTTTACTAGTATTTTTAAGTTCAATTGGAGAGACAGTGTGATCTCTAATTATTACGAGTATGTTAGAAGAATATTATATATATAGGACCGAGTATATGTTTTGAGAATTTTAGGGAATCACATCAAATTATCTGTGTGCATAGGAATTCATAGTTACCGAGTTATCATGTTAACCTTCATGTAAGTAAACCTTTTACTAACATGAAAAAAAAATTATAAAATTCATTGAGCCACTGTTTAAACATTGTAGAGAGTACAAAAGCCATCAAAGTGACAAAAAAAAAATAGGTAGCAGAATCTATATAACAAAAAATCTAACTAGTAAATGCAAAATAATGGATTGAAGTGCTTTAATCATTGTCTATCATACATACTGTCATATATGAATATTTTAAATAAATTTTTATAAAAATATAAAAAATGATTAAGTAGTTATTTTATACCTAATGGGAGTGGAAGGTCATTTATTCCAAAGAGCAGTTGGAGAAAACAAAATTAAATAGAAATGAATTTTTAGGAACACCGTTTTTTTGTTGGCAATACGTAAAAACTGTGATTATCTATCTGCATTATGAATTAACAAAATTATTATTCCAATTTTAATGAAATAAAAATTTCTAAATTAATATTCAGATATTAATTTAGATATTAATATCTGAATATTATAATATATCTATAATATTCAGATATTAATCTAAAGCCATGTTTCTATTTAAGTTGCTCAGTTAAAGGTAATTCATTAATAATTATGAGCAAGCATTTTTTATATATTTAACATTTATCAAGTAATTTCATGTAAATTATATCTAAGGCACAAAAACCTATGTACAGTTATTATATTTAGTAATTCTATAGAAGTAAACACACATACGCAAACACACACACACATTCATACATATACATAGCTGAAATTAAAGGGATTAAATTAACTTTCGCCAAAAAATGTTCATGATATTTGGCATAGTTACAACATGTATCCATATATTGTCTCTACTTCTTCTGAATTTATATTTAATATTGCTATATTTGACGATGAAATAAAAATTTCTCACTCATGTATAATTTATATTGGCTAATGTGCCAATATTTTTCTTTATTAATAGCAATTTTAAACCTTTTCATTATGTTGAGACAAAAATTGTAGGGCAACGACATCTTAATGATGTGAATTAAAGAAATAAAAAATAAGGATTGAGAAAAGAAAAGAGAAATGAAAAGATACATATCATACATTTCATTGCTTGACAGTGAAGACTAAGATAAGGTCTTTAAATCAGATAGACCTGACTTTGAATCTTTTCTCTACCTCTTAAAAACTATATGCTTTTCAGGAAATGACTTGCAGAGTACAATCTGTGTCATCAACATTGTGATGCCAATTATGATTTATAAAACGTAAAAATAAAAATCTCTCAAGCAATGTAGCCTTGTCCTTCTTCTGCAGGTTATAATTTATGATTTCATTAATCCAATCACTGAACAAGCACCATTTCTCCAGGGCCTGCTTTGGACCTCTGTAATACTAGTCACTCAAGATATAGAGATGAATAAAATGCATCTAAGCATTTAAGAGTTCATTGTCAAGAGTGAGGGAAGTGTAAGAGGACACTATTTGGGGAGTTTATAATAGCATTGGGAAGTCAAGAAGACTTGAAATCTGATTCCTAAGCTGAGCTTTAAAAGATAAATTGGAATTTTCCAGAAGCTGGGGAAAAGAGTGTGAAGTTATTATAAGTAAACCTAAAGAGATGAGAACTAGTTCAATATTTCAAGCATGTCAGTTGTTTTTTATAGTAAAAGCAGTGTAAGGGAGAGGTAAGGGAAGAATTGCTACATTGCACTGCTTTCAGGAGAGAACATTCCAAGAATGACTACATAGCTCAAAAACAAAATTATATATTTGAAGGGAAGATACACTAATAGAATTTTATAATGTGAAAAAAAGTACAATTTGTCATTTGAACATAGATATTGTTTTCTGGAACTGATAAAAATGACATGGTGGGCATCAAGTTGGCTATTGGCAAACTATTCAGAGTGAATTTGAAAATAAGTTGCATTTATAAAATATATTTTTATGTTAGATTATGAGGAGATTACTCTGTGTCTAATGAACTATATTTATGGATCTAAGAGCAGATATTGAAGACAAAATCTCTGTTAAGAATGAATTCCTTTCTAGTTTTGTTTTTAACTGCTGTCCAGGGGCTGGCACAAAACCATTCAAAATTGAAGTGCCACTCTTGACTTGATGGCCTGACTATAGTTTAAATAAAATCTAAATAATCTTTTAATTCTGGTTAGAATAGTAGGAATATAGAGTTCAGAAAATTGTTTGTAAATCCAAATTTGATATCACTGTGAAGCACAAAGCTAAGTTTAATATGCCAACAGTTGTTTCTTGAGATTTTTCTCTCATGTGCAAATAATGTACAATTTACAAATATTTCCTAGACTAAGTAAGAATAATTGTATAGGATTCTTCTCTTGTTTAAGCAGAAAGGTGCATTCACTGTCTCAGATATTCAATAGAAATCAATTCCATTGACTTTAAATAAAAGTCACTAGAAAATCATTTTTAAAAGCACAGGCACTAAGAAGAAGAATATGATTGTTTTAATTCAATTAATGAACTATTGCCAAGAATTAAACTGCCAATTACACAAGAGAATTAACACGCAGGAAGCTAAAATATTAAATATAAAGACTGTGAAGATTTCAACGGAGATGTGCAATTGGTGGTCATGCTGAAAGAGAAATTTATGTCTACAGTTATTGAGAAAAATCCCAACCTTCTTGATCTCTATAAGTTCATAATTTACTGAATAAAACGAACCTTTTGAAAGGTTCATCTTTCTCAAATAGTTTGGCTTGGAAACTTATGTCGTTTTCAAGCACAGATAAAGATACAGCTAGAAAAGGCATAGGATAGCTAGAGTGAATCCTTTCATGTTCATGCCTAAGAGTAAAGCTATCAGCATTTAATATCAATTTAACATTCCTTTGGCTTAAGGAACCAAAATTGTACTAAGGCTTAGAAGGATTTTAATATGATTAATAGTATTAAACTTTTCTTTATGCATTCATTAAATTGACCAGAGTGGAGTGGTCAGAAAGAACATTACATGAAGCTCATACGTAAATAAGGAAATGTATAATAGTAATTAAGACTTTTTACTACAGCCAGACATGCCTGAATTTGAATAATGGATCTATACTACTCAATTTCTTTGAGCCTCAATTACCTATTCTTTAAAATAGAAGTTAAAAATACTACCTAACCTAACAGGGTTATGGAGAAGATTAAATGAGATCATTCATAGAAAGCTCTTAACACTCTACCAGGCCTGTAGTTCAGTAAATGTTAGTTGCTGTTATTATTATTGCTTTAAAATATACAACTTTGGATTATGCATTACATGACATGTTTTTTTTTTTTGAAAGTGATACATATGTTTTTGTTTGCTTTGTTTTTGTCCTGGTCATTTAATAAAGAAGAATAAAAAGTAGAAGAAGCTCAAAATCTTATAGCCTGAACCTAGGAAAACATAATAAAACTTAAACTAGTTTGTATTATCAGTTGTAAGGTGTATATACAACATTCGAGGACATTCTGAGACCAAGTCTTTGGTTTAATTGGTCAAATCAAATAAATTGAGAATTAATTCAATAAATAAACCTTGAATATTTGAGATGTTTTGAGTACTGTGCTAAAATGTCTCCTATATTATTTCCATAACTATTTTCTAAAAGAAAATCTAGTATAAATTAAACAAAAATTTGTGTCTCTTTGAAGACAAAACTGTAGAGCTTCCTGATAAACTTATGATAGTTAAGAAACTTTGCTATTGAATGATGAACACTATAGAGGGGGAAAATCTCAACTGGTAAATTGCTAAGGGTGAAGATAAACCCCAAATAAAGAAAGCCCTCTTCAGCTAAAGAGAAAAACACTGGAAATCAGAAAACTACCTCTCTGGTAAAAGGAGGAAAAAAAAATGTTATTGCATTAAGATTGGCTACTTAAAATGACAACATCGAAGACCAGAGTACCAAGCCACAATAGTGGTTGCCTTTAAAGCAGCAAAAAATAAAATAAAATTGACCCAAACTTATTTATTTTTTCCTATTGAAGAGAAGTTGTCAAGCCCTCGACTTGCAAGAGAGAAAGAAAAAAAACAATATGGGTATTACTTCCCTCTAGTGGCGAGTGGAGATCCCACAAAGCACACCAAGGAGTACACTACCGGAAGACTGATGTGTCTTTTGCAGAACATTTTATAGTTTTTAAAGTTCTTCATGATGTTTTATATCATTGAATTTTCAAAGAATCCTGTGATGTTTTATCATTCCTACTTTAAAGATGAAGAAGCAGATTATTAAGGCAGAACAGAATGCAATTCCAAGAGTAAAATACTGAGGGAAGCCTCAGATTAAGACCAGATTTTATCACTAATTAGCTTTTTGAGTTTCTTCAGTTTATACAAATGAAGTTAAATAGTCTCAATAGTATCTTAAGGCTCATAATTATAAAAATACCTCGGCTTGTGTCAGTTTTATGTCTAGTAAGTAGTTAAATTGAGACTTTAACATTGGTAGAGTGTCAGCTCCCTTTCCTCTGTTGCTGTCCCTCTTGAATGGCTTAAGATATGCATTGCCTTAGTCGGAAATTCATGCAATATCTAAGATGAGCCATTCTTAAGGATACAGATTCTCCAATAAGAGCCACTTGGATTGGATAGGGAAAAAAACAGAATGAGTGGAAAACAGACTATGAGTATTAAAGAGTTCTCTTGAGAAGCATCTAATAAATACATTTCTATGAACGGAGAAAAACTTGTAGTGGAGTTTGATTACAATTATTTTATTTTATTTTTATTTTTATTTTTATTTTTTTTTAGGCAAGGCAACCCTTGGTTGACCTCACAGATTGCAAGGACTTTGTCAGTTTACTTATTTTTTTTATTTTTTACACCTACAGCACCTGGTCTTCCTAGGTGGTCTCCCATTACTAACCAGGCCTTACCCTGCTTAGCTTCTCAGATCAGATGGGATCAGGCTTATTCAGGGTGGCATGGCCATAGACTGATTACAGTTAAATTTTTACAGATCATGTAGGGAGTTTGAAAAATGGCATGCTAAACTATAGCTGGGACAAATTAACAGGTGGCAGAATGATCTAAACTTTGTTAGATGAAATGTTCCCAGTTAGATGTAGAGAGGAAGAGCTTCTACTAGAGAGATGTTTTGTTACTGGGTAGAGACGGATCTGCTATTCTCTTTATTAAGACAAATTTCTGGGTTGACATGTTACAGAATGAGTAATAACTAAAAACTTCTGATGACTTTGAAGGTAGCAATGAGCATTTAGTAGAATTTTTAGTTGAAAACCTCATTACATATGATCTATATTTCACATGAATTCAGATATAAAAAATGAAAACACACAATGCCAAAGTAGTCTTTATTTTTCTCCTATTTGGGTGAAAGTACTGTGTTTAGCCATTAACTTGATCAGTGATACAAAGTTTTTATGAATCATCTCAGTTGGTTGGGAAGCACAAGAACTTGTCATAGATGTGGGTCTTTAGCACTTCTACATTTATTGTACAGCTGAGCACTAAAAGACATATAAGTGTTTAAGTTAAGAATAACTTCCACCAAATATTGCTTTTCATCTCAAGTTTTGACCTAATAAAACATTAAGTTGAAGTTTATTTTTTTTATCTAGTTACCTTGAAACAATACATATCATCATAGTGATAACAGAGAATGGATTTTTAAATTTTACTAGATTGTATTTTATATTGTGGTGGTTATCCTATCAAACACTTCAAATATACTACAGAAAGTAATCACTTAATAATTAAATAATTAAATATTATGAGATGTAATAACCAAGATTATGTAAACTAAAATGACTAGAAATAAAGCATGTAAACATTCTGCAATCTCTATTAGTTTACCTTTCTATTATTCTTCACATAATTAAATTAATAAATATTGTCAAGTCTCATTAGAGGTGCTGGAAATACAATGGTATGAACTAGCATTTTCCCATAATTATTACATATGTGAAATATATGTTTTATATGCACACAAAAACAGATATGAATAGATACATAAATGATGTATTACTTTATTTAATTAGTAATGCTTATAATTCAAGTCAGGGATCCCCAACTCTCAGGCCACTGACAGGTACTGGTCTGTGGCCGGTTAGGAACAGGGAGTCACAGCAAGAGGTAAGTGGCAGTGAACAAGTGAAGCTTCATCGGTATTTGCAACCACTCCCCAGTGCTAGCATCACCACCTTAGCTCCACCTCAGATCATCAGGCTTTAGATTCTCATAGGAGCACCAGTCCATGGTGCCAAAAAGATTGGGGACCTATAATCTAAGTCATTGAATTATTTGCACACTATTTCATTGAATACATACACTTACAATGAATGTTTTTGAAGCAGATTAAGTACTTACAGAAGTTGTACCTTTCAATTCTCATGTGCACTTTTTTCATTTCATTTTTGATATATTTTAAATAGAGAGGCCACCATTTCAAACACTAAGTGCTTTTAACTCAGATCATGCTTATTAATGTGTATACTTTCTATTTTTTAACGTTTGACATGATGATGATGGTGGTAATGATGATGATAAAATATAATGCTACAACATTTCAGAAAATTCTATATCTGATGCATTTCGACAACATTCTTTGGTCTAATTCATTAAGTGGCTGAGTAAATCCTATGCGAAATCTCAGTATATCTTGTATCTGGCAGGATAATAAAAAATGCAACCAACACATCTAATAAGCAGATAGTTTTTGGAGCTAGGGATTCTCTTAACATGCAGGAGAAAAAGAAGTGTTACAATGTTGCTAGACACAATCTAAGCAAGAGCTGTAAGAGGCCTCAAGCCTCTGTGAGTCATTGGTGTCCTAATTTAGCCTACTTGTTCATGCGAGCTGTCAAGCAGAATTGGTAGAGGGCAAGGGAAGTGCTGTGACAAGGTGCCACTGGGAGGAGAACTAATTGGAATTCTGCAAGCTAAAGGATGTGAGAGGTTCAGAGAAGTGGACTAGCTAATTCAATACTCTATCTTTAGGGACTCACTATAAAAATCACAAAATACAATTGGCTATTGATCACAAATTCAACATTGGTGATATTTTTAAAAATGAAATTAACTTTTGAGGATACAAGAATAAAGAAAAGAGTGGTCATTATTTGAATTAAACTTATTTAATCGTTCCCTTTAAACACTCCCCACTAAAAAATGAACAAAAACAGAGTAGGAAAAAGAAAATAATTCTGCAATCTTCTTGACTGCCAGTTTTAATGTTTTAAATAAATTCTTTGTATATCATTAAAAAAAAAAAAAGAAAAAAAACTTCTCCTTTTAAAGACTTCCAAGAACTAGATTAATACTGTCCTTTTTAATCTTTAAGATCCTGAGTTTTTAGAAAGTTATGTCTTTCTCAAAGCCTGTAGTTAGGATCTGAAAAGCAGCAACTTTTGCTTCATCTTAGTGTCATTGCGACCTTCTTTTCTTTCCGTTTTTTCTTTTATTAAATTCGTTGTACCCTTCTCAACAGAGTTCTTGTATTATTGTATTGTAGGTGTTCCTTAGTAATTGTAAAAATAACCGGTAAATGTACTTACATTTTTAGAAGGCTTGGACGAGAGAGAAAGAGAGAGAGAG